>NW_027070525.1:25457-100451 GCF_002906115.3 Quercus suber | reverse complement strand
TAGGGTAAAAATATAAAACCCTAAACGTTTAATGAAGTAGGGCTGAGTTGGAAATTCTGCAGAAAATTCAACCTGTGCGATTTTCGATCGATCGAGTCTATTCTTCGATCGATCGAGCCAGGCCGAGAGTCCCAAGTACTTCTGCAGCCACTCGATTCCAACTTTACAATATTAAACCAACTTTGAGCAAGTCTAAAGAAGACACCATACAATGTTTTGATCATGGTTTGCCAACATTACAAATTAGAGTTCTAAATACATAAAATCCTAAGACCTTAGAACCTAACACTAGCAAAAAAGGAAAGGACTTTAGCAAAAACTCGATAGTTCTTTGGTTGCTTTTAGCTTTTAGCCAAATAAGGAATTTCTGTAATGTGAAGGTTGTTGGGTCAGCTGTCACAACTGTCATAAGACAGCTATTGCTTAGGGTTGAAATAAATGAGCTTAGCTGGATTATGTCTGGCTGTTGGAGAATATTCAGCATTTATTTCATAGATTTGGCTGAAAATGGTAAGATCTCTTTTAAGGATATCTTCCTATTTTGGGAATGGCAGTTGGACATTGGGATTTGAGTATTAAATGGCTAGTGATATCACTTTCAACTAGGTGTCAAGGTGTCAAGTACTGAACACACTGTTGGTGTTCTGCTGGAAAGGTTTCCTCTTTTGAGTATTTATATTTTTGGTCCAAGATTCTAGTCAAGATCTCATTGTGTAGCGACTTAATCTTGGTGAGCAATACATTTTTAGCAGCATTTAATACTCTACTTTGGTAGCTAGCAGTGGAATATTTGGTCAAATTATGGCAGATGGTAGCTAGGTATTAAAGATATTATGACTATTTTATATTTGAAGATTAAAGATAGCCAATTAGATTTAGCCATGTGTTTAAGTTAGATTTTATCTAAAAATAGTAATATAGTTTATGTGGAATAATACAATTGGGTTTCCAAATTCATATGGAAACAACTAGAGAGTGAATGAACAGTTATTTGTTCAACATTTGGATGGTTGGAGTTTTTGAGTGTTTTTAATATGATGAATATTAAGTTTTAGGAAAAGAGCAATGAAGAGTTTTATCATTTTAAGTGCTATATGATAAGAGAGGCTTACCATATGTTACCTGCTACACACTGACTTGTTAGAGTTTAGGGATTTGGAGAAGACACACCAACTAACATATTTCTTTTATCAAATTTAAACCACTGGAGCTTTACTAAACATACCTCTTGGCCTTCCAAACCATGATTCTCAAAGTTTTCCAAAGAGACTCATGAGTTTGGATCATAAGCCAAAGATGAGATGACATACCTTGGGCTTTTGTTGGAAAAGCTGATTTCCATGGATATGAGAGAGGTAATATGGGCCATGTGTTTTGATTCATTGCTTGAGCTCGATCCATATGTTGATGTAAATGATGTCGTGAGTTATGATCCCAATTGATGAAGAAGAAATGTGGACCATGAATCTACCTCTTGAAGTAAGGATCTTGGCGGCTATGTGAGCCTAATTCATATAGTTGGATAAGATATAAGCTTATTTTGGGCTTTAAAGGAGATTTACCCAAAATTAATTAATATGTTGATGT
This sequence comes from Quercus suber, assembly GCF_002906115.3. Lineage (NCBI taxonomy): Eukaryota > Viridiplantae > Streptophyta > Magnoliopsida > Fagales > Fagaceae > Quercus > Quercus suber. Next base: position 98,864 of record NW_027070525.1, on the reverse strand, counting down.
GGTGACGGTTGCCAATGAAGTAATGCCATATGGCGTGAAAAAAGAGTCCTTAACATCCTCTTTCAAAAATTAACCCCAAACTTCCACATAAATCAAAAGTCCCTAACATCAAGGATCCATCAAACAATATAGAATAAATACCCAAGGGAATTAGAAAATGGGTAAAGGAAAATTACCTTAGAATCATGTTGGGAGGAGGCAAAAATCTTGGAGGGTAGGTTGATAGCCGAATATCTCATGGCAAGAAACTAGAAGGCTAAGAGAAAGAAGAGAGATTCGATTGAGAGGAAGATAGAGATAGAGGGATGTGTGTATATGTTTGTGTTTAAGTATGAAAGAAAAATGGGCATCCCGTCACTAGCCGGTCAAGAGGGAGAGAGATATTTACCAAGAATTTGTGGTTGGGAGAAAAGGGGGTAGCTGGGATTCACACTTGTGGTCTTCAAAAATCTTACCTTTTTTTTCCCTAAAGGTTGGGGTGTTGCATTCTATATTAATATTCTACTCTCTATAGTCCACATATTTTAGCTTTTTCTAAAGAGCTCTTTTTCAATTGGTGATAACTGGGGTCTAAAACCCTAATAGATTTCAATTGGATTCTCAAATCTGCGCTATGTATCTTATTTAAATTAAAAAATATATATATATTTTGGGCCAAGTAAGTTATTAGTGTAAAACTCGAATAATTTATATAAAAATATATACAAATGCTATGAACCCTATGAGTTTATATCAAAAACTATATAAATACTGCCATGTAGAAATTGGATTGTCATAAAAGATAAAATCTTTGAATTCTCTCTTGTTAATGGAAACCATGAAATTGTTGATGAAGTTTTAAGGCAAAAAATCAAAGCAAGTAACTTAGTTATTACTCAAAGGTTTTAGTGAAGCTCATTGTATTCACTATGCCATCATATATTATCTACCTTAGGTCCCTTCCTCTCTCTCTCTAAGTAAATAGTTCTTTATGTTCAATTATTATCTCTAGATTTGTTTGTTTGTTTCCTTTTTTTTTTTTTTTTAAATCATTCTCACTAAGGTTTATCTCTCTCTCTCTCTACAAATTTCCCATTTAGTTTTGATTCTCTTATTTGGAATACTAATGGATTTGTGTCACTTTAGGAATTCTGCAACTTCAAAAATTTAATTTTTATTTACTTTAAGTCCTTTTTATTACTGTTCTTTAATGTTCCTATGCATAAGAACAAGTTATAAGCTAGTGTGTGTGTGTAGCCAAAACTTAGAGAAAATCTAATTTAATTTTAATTAGACTCTCAATTTTGTGCCACGTGTCCTATTTAATTTTTTATTTTTTGCTAAGTGAATTATTGAGTGTAAAAATCGAAAAGTCCAAATCCAATTAGATTCTAAACTGGATTTCAATTGTGTGAGGTTCTAAAGGTTTAGGAATTTATGTATTTAGAACTCTAATTTATAATATTGGCAAACCATGATCAAAACGATATGTTTAGTCTTGTTATAGTGTGCTCAAAGTTGTTTAATTATTGTAAAGTTGGAATCGAGAGACTGTAGATGCATTGGGGCATTTCGATCTGGCTCGATCGATCAAAGAATAGATTCGATCGATCGAAAGTCGACCAGATTGCGTTTTCTGCAGAATTTCTAACTCAGCCCTAACTCTTTAAAACGTTTAGGGTTTTATGTTTTTGCCCTAGGTATATAAGGCAAAACTCTAGCCACGTTTTTAGAGTTGCTCCAGTTTTATTGTTGCTTATACATTGCTGTTTTGTGTAAATCTCTTGTGAGATTTAGAGGAGCTTTCCTTTACACAAAGCTTAGGGTTTTCAAGTTAGAGATAGTATCAACATCTTGATGATCAACTTGGTTGCTACCATTGAAGCTTAAAGAATATCAAGCGTGGATGCTTGTAGCTGATTGAAGAATTCAAGAAAGAAGGAATCCATGGATTCAGAGCCTGCACGTGGTCGTGTCAGTAAGTTCTACTAGTGGGTAGCATTAGGAAATCGAGCGGGGGGCTTGTAGTCCTTTTGTATGAACTTCGATTCTTTCATAGTGGATTCAGGTTTGCCTTGAGGATCGGTGGGTCAAATCCTCCCCAAGTTTTTACCGTGTGGTTTCCTGGGTGATCATATCATCGTGTCTTTTATTATTCCGCTGCTTTATTATTTTGATATGATTATTTGATTGCTTTAACCTAAAATTGCATAATTTGACTAAGTAACAACTTGGCTAATTAATCTAGGCTAACCAATCTGGTTGTTCTAAGGGGTCTAAAACCGTTCAAATTGGTGTCCAATTTTTTCTCTACGAGTCTATCTAAGTTTTTAATTTTTGTGACAAATGAATTACTGGGTGCAAAAACGAAAGAGTCTAAAATCAATTAATTTCTAAATCATATATATATATTATGAGAAGACATTACATATTTTAGATATGTATAGTTTAAAAAAAGTGTAAGTTAATATCATGTATAATTTAAACTTCATCTAAAAAAATGTATAATTTGACCTATATAATTGTGATTATTTTTAATTGTACCTATGCATATGCACGAAGTTACACATTAGTATATATTTAAGAAAAAAATTGAGAAAAAATCAAGTTAGATTTTTAATTAGAGTATAATTTTGTGCTACATGTCCATATATTTTTTTATTTTTAGGGCTAAGAGAGTTATTAGTGCAAAATTCGAGGAGTCAAAAATAAAATAAAAAGGAAAAAGAAAGGTTTGGAGAAAATTAAATAAGCAAATAAATAACAAAAATAGAATTTGTATTTATATTGGACTTTTTTGTTTTAGAAACTTATTTATATTGGACTTAGGTTTCATTTTATTCTTAAAAAAAAAAAAAAAAAAATCTTAGGTTTCATTCCTACTTTTTTGTTTTAGAAACTTATTTATATTGGACTTAGGTTTCATTTTATTCTTAAAAAAAAAAAAAAAAAAATCTTAGGTTTCATTCCCATCTAGAACATTAATCAACGTACACAAAAAATAATAGAAAATTAATAACATTTGTTATGAATATTTTTTTCTTATATAGTATTATTATTATTATTATACAAATAGTGGTTAGACAAACTAAAATTGAGAATTTAATAATTAATCATTTAAACGAATTTATTTATTTTATTTCTTTTACTGATAGGGAATATTTTCATCATCCAGAAAATTTCTCTAGCACCCTAGAATTTTCGGTCATCAAAAGCATCCTGAGCTCACCAAAAGAGTCTTTGATAACCAAAAGCATCATCGGTCACAAAGGGAGTGTGGCACCACGCGACACACTCCGCCCTGATAGTCGTCACATATCAGTGGGTCGTCAAGAACCTTCTCTGACACCATGCGATACACTCCATCCTAATGGTTATCACGTATCAATGAGTCGTTAGGTACCTGTTAGGTTCTAAGGTCTTAGGATTTTATGTATTTAGAACTCTAATTTGTAATGTTGGCAAACCATGATCAAAACAATGTATTCAGTCTTGTTTAGGCTTACTCAAAGTTGGTTTATTATTGTAAAGTTGGAATCGAGTGGCCGCAGAAGTACTTGGGACTTTCGGCCTGGCTCGATTGATCGAAGAATAGACTCAATCGATCGAAAATCGCACAGGTTGATTATTCTGCAGAATTTCCAACTCAGCCCTACTTCATTAAACGTTTAGGGTTTTATGCTTTTACCTTAGGTATAAAAACTAAACCCTAGCCACGTTTTTCGAGGTTGCTCTAGTTGTATTATTGCTCATACATTACTGTTTTGTGTAAATCTCTTGTGAGATCTAGAGGAGCTTTCTTTTACACAAAGCTTAGGGTTTTCAAGTTAGAGATAGTATCAATAGCTTGATGATCAACTTGGTTGCTGCCATTGAAGCTTAAAGAATATCAAGCAGGGGTGCTTGTAGCTGATTGGAGAATCCAAGAAAGAAGGAGTCCGTGGATTTGGAGCTTGCACGTGGTCGTGTCAGTAAGTTCTACTAGTGGGTAGCATTAGGAAGTCAAGCGGGGAGCTTGTAGTCCTTCTGTATGAACTTCGATTCTTTTGCATAGTGGATTCAGGTTTACCTTGAGGATAGCTAGGTCAAATCCTTCCCAGGTTTTTACCGTGTGGTTTCCTGGGTCATCATATCTTGTGTTCATTTATTTTCTGCTGCTTTATATCTTGATATAATTATTTGATTGCTTTAACCTAGAATTGCATAATTTGACTAAGTAACAACTTGGCTAATTAATCTAGGCTAACCAATCTGGTTGTTTTAAAGGGTCTAAACCGTTCAGTACCTTCCCTGACACCATGCGACACATTCCGCCATGACGGTCATCACATATTGATAGGGTATTTTTGTCTAAGAAAGTCCTAGTGGACACCTTGGCCCGTTGGTTGGAGCACCGTGTCTTCGAATCGTCAAGATAAGTGCCCACACCAATGGACCAACCATCCATGGACCTGTCGGGATGAATCCTCCATTCAAAACCAATAAAGTCCCGACGGTTCAATGTGCCACCCTTCTTGAAGACCTGTCGGGTAGCTTGCGTATGTGCTTGATGGTTGCCTTACACCAAACCCTCCACTCACATATCGATGAATGAAGGACTATATCGATGATTGAGTACACTGGGTCCCACAAGCTTTTGCGTTTTCTCCACTCATGAGTCCTAACATGGAAATAAATTACACATCATATCCAAAGACCCCACTACACGTTCCATCTCTAAAATCCCAGAGCCTTAACTCCAAATCTTCTTTTCAAGGAAAGCTCCCACGTTCAAAGGATCTTGGTTAGCTCTATACCACTGTATAAGCACCAAACCATCTCTTCTTCAAGGTATGTGCAATTTCCTAGCTCTTACACTTTTGTGTTATAGAAGATTCTTCTACCACTGACTTAATCTTCGAAGGGTCTTTGGCTGGCACCCCACATGTGCTCTTTGTAAGTTCTTCATCTTCTTTGTTCTTCGAGTACCTCATTCGATGCGTGTATGGACGATCAACTCACTGACGATTTTATGCATCATCATTTACATTTGTTTCAAATAAACTTATATTTATTTTATAATTAGCTGTTTTATATTTTCAAATGTACAAACATTATATATAAACAAAGTAGAATGTTTATACCAATTTAGTTATGTTTATTTGTGAATGCATCATATGTATAAACATAAGGTTATATGCTAGTTTTATTTTACATAAAGTTTTTTTTTTTTTTTTCTTATATTTTCTTCTTGAGATCTTAGCATATTGTTTAAGCCATTCGATATTTCTAAGCATGAATGTCAAGACTAAAGAGGTCAACACAGGGCAAGCCCGATAGTAGATGGATTCTTTCTCTAAGGCTGCAATTGACTTTCTAGCAATTGTCCTTAACAAAAGTGATAAATAGACTATATTTATAAATAAATAAAAATGAGAATTCTTACAAAAATAGTATACAAATCATATGGAAAGGCTCTTTTATTCTCCATAAACATTGCATTGTCACAAAAATAAAAAGATAATCGTTTTCTTTGCTTCATGAAAATTGATCTCAATGAGCTATGTTACCCATCAAATCAGCAATCAGGCGATCCAATGAAGAATGCGAAGATCCACCATCGCTCAAAGCTTTCCTACTTTTTTCTTTAATTTCCTTCACGTTCTTCCTTATCTCATTATCGGGGTCCATTACTTCCCTTATGCCTCTCTCTATCTCCTTAGCTGTTACAATAATTTGCTTACTATTATCGTAATCCATTTTAACCTCAACAGCTAATCCCAACTCTTTCACCATCTCGAAAGCATTAATTTGTTGTTCAGCATACATTGGCCAAGCGGCAATAGGCACACCAAACCAAAGGCTCTCCAACATAGAATTCCACCCACAATGCGACACAAACCCTCCGATTGCTGAGTGGGCCAAGATTGCCACTTGTGGAGCCCACCCAATAATCTTACCAATACCTTGTGTTCGTTCGATGAACCCTTGTGGCAGAATTTCCTCAAGGTTCGTGTAATCACTTGGACTTGCAATCCCACCACTTGGTGGTGGCTTACGTAGGGACCATAGNTGGTGTGGCTTACGTAGGGACCATAGGAAACGACAGCCACTATGCTCTAATGCATATGCTATCTCTTAACTTGGTCTTTTTCAAAATCCCATGCTACCAAAGCATAAACACCACTGATGATAGAGGCTGATCGTCAAGCCACTTCATGACATCAAAACCATTTTGGGGCTCTTGGTCTCATGGGTTTCGCCCTTCAGTTCATTATAGTCCCACAGGGTAAACTAGTGGTGTTTTGGCATTAAAATAGATTTATTGCGAAGGGTTCAAGTTCCATGAATGTATTTATAATAATACCTTTGTTTCTTTGAACCGTCTCACTTGTTTAATAAAGAAAATGGAGTTATCAAAAAGTCCATAAGGGAAGACCTTAGCTGGGACTTTGTTGACAAAACTTGGCACAACCAGATCAGTGTCCGAGTCTTCGTAAGCAACAATGTCCTGGTTGTGTTCATCATGAAGGGTTTGAATATGGAAAATGAGACCAAGAAAATTAGCACCTGGTGTAGTATATGTATGAAGGGATACCAAATTCATTAGCCACATCTATCATCGGTTACAGAACATGTCCAAGACAACTGCAGCTACTCGAGATGTATTAAGCTTGACTCGACAAGAGTAAGCTTAGAAAGAACATCTTTGAGTTGGGTTTTTGCTTCTATAAATGAAAAGAAATCGAAAGAAATGGTGGGTTCGTCTTGAAGGGCGGTCAATGAATTGGATACGATTGCTGATGAGGAGGAATTAAGTGATTCAATGTAGGCACTAACCTTTGAGTCAGATGGTTGCTTCATTATGAAGATCTTGGTCATGAGCCTGTCGTCTCGTTCTGTTAATAGCTTTGCAAGCTCTACCATTGGTATGAGGTGACTAATACTCGGGGATGGAATGAACATCAACTCCATTGTCTGCTAGCTTCAACAGATATTTATCAAAACCTCTTCTCTCTGGCCTTTCTTTCGATTATCGTAGATGCGTATAAAATGTGCAAAACAATATTAAAAACAATGTGCAATTGATATTCAGTTGGAGCTTTCAGTATTGGACCAATACTATTGGAGGACAAGAATACAATTATTTATTGATATAGAGAGAGAAGTGAGGTCATGGCTTTGCTGGCATTGGCAATAGGAGGATATATATCTAGTCTCTTCTGGACCCAGAAGCAGGAATTAATTAATTAATTATTTATTTCTAAATATGGATAATTTAATGAAGAGAACTGGGTCATTAATATTTTTAACTTGTTGGGAAAAGTCAAATTGCAAGAACCGGTATAATAACAGATATTTTATCAAAACCTCTTCTCTCTGGCCTTTCTTTCGATTATCGTAGATGCGTATGAAAATGTGCAAAACAATATAAAAACAATGTGCAATTGATATTCAGTTGGAGCTTTCAGTATTGGACCAATACTATTGGAGGACAAGAATACAATTATTTATTGATATAGAGAGAGAAGTGAGGTCATGGCTTTGCTGGCATTGGCAATAGGAGGATATATATCTAGTCTCTTCTGGACCCAGAAGCAGGAATTAATTAATTAATTATTTATTTCTAAAATATGGATAATTTAATGAAGAGAACTGGGTCATTAATATTTTTAACTTGTTGGGAAAAGTCAAATTGCAAGAACACGGTATAAATAAAGGGCAAAATTGTTCAACTGGTTCCACCTTAGAAACTACGCCATGAGTAATCGTGGCCTACTTGCTCCTTACAATGGGACCACATCTTTTGCATTCCCATTTGATCGTTGTAATAAAAAACACCCACCTCTTGTTTTCACCCGAGTTTGATTTAATTTTTGATATTGTACTTTCAAAAGAGTGGTGCTTTCGAAAATTGTGGCATAAAATTTAGATTTTTTAAAAAGTAGAGTATTTGATAAAAATTGTTAAAAATATTTTTTTTAAAAAAAATTGAGTGTTTAGCTAATACTTATAAAAATGCTAATTTGAATTGTAAATTATCAAAAATGACAAAATGTATATATAAAAAAATTTATTTCATACTTCTCTTTTTGAAGAAGTGTCATGTTCATAACATTTTCGCTATACTTTCACAATAAATCATATATGGTAAGTTGGTTTTAATTTGAACTTATCACTTAAATTACTTTTTTGTTCATCCATAACAACCAATAACCAATAACAACCTATTATTTAGATTTTATTATAAAATTATTGTGAAAATGTTGTAAAATAATTTTTCTCTTTTCCATAATGAAAACAAAATTATTATCTTAAAATTTGAAACTCAATCATTTTGGTAGAATTAATCTCTACAAAATAAAATTATATTAGCACTTATCTTTTAAATGAGTTGCTCTAGGATTACTAAACTATTTCACAACTTCTTTGCCACGTCTTTGATGTAGCAAACTGTGGAAGGTTGTTTTTCAGTTATACATGTATGCATTATTTTTTTCTTCACCATATTCTTCGCAACATCACAATTGTAAAAAGAATTTGTAAAATAATTTGCGTTCTTACTTCTTATATTTTCTTCCGCATTGTTTTACATCACATTTGTAAAAAAAATAAAAAAAATAAAAAAAATTGTGAATAATTTGTGTCCGTACTCCTTGTATTTTCTTCCGAGTTGATTTAATTATCCAAACCCAAAACCTTTATTTTCCCTTTTTTCTTTTCTCTTTTTCTCATCCACTTGTTCACTTCTTCCTCATCTTCTTATTTTCCTTTTCTTTCACTTTCCTCCACATAAAGCCACACGCAGTCTCATCCCTATATTTTCTTCCATGTTGCTTTAATGATCCAAACCCAAAACCTTTATTTTCCTTTTTCTTTTGCCTTTTTTCTCATCCACTTGTTCACTTCTTCCTCATCTTCTTATTTTCCTTTTCTTTCACTTTCCTCCACATAAAGCCACACGCAGTCTCATTTTCTTATGGAAAAAATGCACTTTTGGTCCTAATTTTGAGTCAATTTCCATTTTGATCTCCAAAATTGATTTTCATACAAATGTCATCCCTAAAAAAAGAAAATCGTTTTTAAAATGGTCTCTGTTGTCAACCCACTAACAAAAAAATCATACGTGACAAACAGAATGCACTATTCGCATGTTAGATGCTGACGTGTCCATTAAAATAATATTTAAAAAAATTTGGCATTTTAAAATGCCACATCAACATTTTAAATTTTTTTTTAAAATCATGTCAGAAAATTTAAACAAAAAATTTAAAAATTATTTAATCTAAATTAATTTAATAATTTAATTAAAAATATTTTTTACTTTTCATTTTTTTTTGTAAGAAACTTGTTTTTTGTGTTCTTCGTGAATTTTCGAAGCACTTAAGGCGATAGAAGTGAGAAATCAAAGTTGTGACTCAAACTGAATTAATTCTAGTTTTCCATTTGGTGGGAAATTTTTAAAGCAACCAAAGGAACTCCAAAAAAAAAAAAAAAAATCCTCTCATTTTCCACTCACCCAAAACCCCATCACAGAAAACAACAATATTCACAAGAAACTTCAACAAATAAGAACACCCAACTACAAAGAATACCATTGGTTGAAAGAAAATAACCTTAATCTGTACCAAATTCCAAAAACCCACACATACATAGCCGAAGCCCACATCCAAGTTGTTTTTGAGATAAACCCAAATTTGAATCATTTTGAAGCTAATAAACCATTATTCCCTTGAAACCCCAAAAATCAAAATAAAAATAATTTGTGGACCAGAGAGCTTCAACCTTCAGCTTTACACCCTCCACCGTCGCATCATCTTCCTCATCCCTTTGGTCAATCCTCCACCTCCATCATGAGGCAGATCAGCCTTTTGTTGATTTGGATCTTGACTCCTAACTTGCAGATCGGCCTTGTATTAATTCGGTTGCTATCACGGTATGGCTGGAGGCGGCCTAATGCGAAACCAGTAAAGTTGAAATGGGTTCAAGGTGGCGCTTTGCTTGAAGATTAACCAAATTAGGATGGTGATTTAAGAAGTGTGGTGGTCGAGTTCTGGCTTTCAATGTGAGCTTGGTGATTGAAGAAGTGTGGCTTGTGGCTTTTGGGATTTGATGATTTTCTGGTTTTGAACTTTCTGGGCTTGTGGCTTTGGGATTTGATGATTTTGCTAGGGTTTGAGAAAATGAGGGCTTTGAGATTTATGATTTTGTTTTTGAGCTGAATTTTTTAGGTTTTTTGTGTGTTTGTTTCTCAAGAAAATTTATAGGTTTGCTAGTTTGTTTGAGGGGAAGAACATGAAGTTCATGTTTTGAGGAAAGAAGAAATGAATTTTCTCACTACAACAAAATGTACTTTCAGTGATGAAAAAATTCGTCACTAAAAGTCCAGTTTTTCATCACTAAGGACCTTTACTGACGAAATTGGACTTTTAGTGACGAAACTCATTTCATCACTGTAGCCCCATCACTAAGAGTCCTGGTGATGAAAAATTTCGTCACTAAAAGTCCGATTTTATTTAATAAAAAAAAAATTAGTGACGCAAACGTTTCGTCACTAAATGTTTTCCGCACTAAAGACACTATTCAGTAAATAAAATCGGACTTTTAATGACGAAATTTTTCATCACCAAATGTTTTCCTCACTAAAGACACTATTCAGTGATGAAAATATTTCGTCACTAAAAACACTTTAGTTTACTAAATCATATTTAGTGACGAATAATTTCGTCACTTAAACTATGTTCGGGCACATATAATGACGAAAAAATTCGTCACTAAAACTATTTTTAAGAAAATCCAGGCACATATAGTGATGAAAATTTTCATCACTAAAACCATTTCTTATAAAATTTTGCTATATTTAGTGATGAAATTTTTGTCACTAAAACAATTTTTTGTTGCTATATTTGTGACGAAAAAATTCGTCACTAAAACTTATTTTCTGTTTTTATTCTTTTCATGACTTTAATATTAACTTATAACATATCATTACATTATTAAGATCTTACATTTGAATAACACATTTTTTAAAAAAAGGATCCATACATTCCATAAGTAAAAAATAAAACAAGTATCCAATTCAAACTCCTTCCATACAATAATTGTTTGAAATACATGATAGCTCTACCTAAACCCTATTTTAGAACTAACGGAAGATGTCCTCATATGTCTTCAAGTAATGCCAAAAGTAAATCCCCTAAAAGCCACCAATAAGAAATCTGCACAAATATAAAAACAATGCTTCGTTAAAATCGTAAAGTAAAAACATTAACTATGTTAGAAGAAATATTTCAAACAATGCATTAAGAGTAACCACTCCAATAAATTAAAATCACAACTCCTAATGTATAAGTTGTAGAAAGCAAATAAAGTACTAACAAAAAAGTGTTTTAACTTGAAGTTAAACCACCCCCATAAGTAAGAGCATCATCATAACCCTTGCTCCTCAAAAAGTTAAGAATATTCTTTTGAACCTCATCTTGCTTAGTTCGTGCATCTTGGTCCTTAGCTTGCTCCTCTTGATCTCTAGCTCTTGCCTCTTTGAGCTCAATTATCTCATTTTCTAACTGTTGGAAATACTCCACCGATGAATTAGAGGAGGCGGTGGTTACTAGAGAAGAAGAAGGTCTCATGCCAAGTCCTTTTACAATACTGGACTTCTTCTTAAACACCAAGTTTGAGATCTCCTCTTGTGTAAGGGGAATTGCATTAGGATCTTGACAATGATCTGCTTGCACTTTGAGAATATTTTCCTATCATTTGAAAGAGAGAAAGAAACAAACAATCACAACATTAATACTACATATGTTATAGCTTTACAAACATGATAGGGATGGAATGATACACATACATATGTCGCTTCATCCTTAGGGTGTATCCACATATTTGTATTTGGATTGAAATGAACATCTTTGAAGATTTTTGCCAATTCAGGAACTTGACCATCATTATTATTTGTCTAATTAATTAACATTCAAGTGTTGGATAGATATACTTAATTAATCACAACATGCAATATACTAAGGTTTAAGAAAATGAAAAAATACGCACCTCCTCATCAAACATAACAGCAAGTATAGAATTTTATAAATTTTTAATTAGAATTTAATTACTTTGCTCAAGCTAAGTTTACAACTTTCTAAAAAAATCCAAAGTTAACTTGTGTTCTTCACCTTGTTCCTCACAATTTCTTCAACCACAAAAGAGAAAGAGAGCTAGAGATAAAAGAAAGATAACTTTTAGTTAGCTTTAGCCCACATACAAAAGAAAAAAAAAAAAGAAGCCTCATGAATAATCTTACCTTTATGATTATATATGACCAGTGTCCAGTTCTTGTTCACAACAACATTTGAAATCACTTCACATGTGTCTATTTCAAAAAAAAAGTGTTGGGTTTGGTTCTCTCTAAAGACTAAACTCAAAAGTAGTTAAGAAAAACAAGGAATGTGGGAATTGCAATAATGGTAATAATTGGTGGAGTGACTAGTTAGTTGAACAAACAAATTAGATTTTCATATACATGACTGGTTATGAAACTAACAAAAACCATTACCAAGAAAACAACTATAAATTGCCAATAAACTCCAATACCCACAAGACCTAATCACATGGCAATTATGAGAAAGCACAAGTTAAAAGAGACTAGTTAACCAATCCAGCCATGGCAATAATATCTTGCCAATGAGAAGTTAGGAAGTTACAAGACCAAAAGATATAAATTCATTAATTTATTGTAGTGTCTTAAATTTTCAAGAAAGTGTCCATGCTTCTTAGAAGCCAAATCCCCAACAGATGATGACTAGGTTGTTTCTCTAAGACTGCCAACGATTAATAAGTAATGTTGGAGTTGTACAAATGTTAACCATCTCAAAGCTATAACATTAATAACATAGTCATTGCATAGTAATTTTTGCATTGCCAATCTAATTTTTAAGTGATAAATTTCTTATTGGACTTCCAACTAAAAATCAACAAGTAAATAGATAGATGCAATGCCCAGTTCACATTTCTAGAACTTCTAAATCCTCTGCTTGTTTCCCAACAAAACCATTGAATGCTTCACAAATCACACTCTCTGGTTCACAAAATTAAATATCACCCAAAACCCATTAAAACAAAAGCTTTCAAAACCCATTAAAACCAAAGCTTTCAGATGATAACAATACATTATAATAATAAAAAAATGAATTACCCAATTTTTTTTTCTTTTCTCATACTTTCTCAGCAACCAAACACAATATAATTTAACAAAAAAAAAGTGTCATCATCATGGTAATATTATCAAACAAAATAGAAACAAAAATAAAAAAGCAAAAGAAAGAGAGGCCAGTTAGAGAGAAAGACCAAAGAAACTCAAGCATTGCCGTAAGCGTCGCGAACTGAAGCGTCGCTGGATAAAGCATCGTGAACTGAAGGATGAAGCGTTGTCAAAGACGAGCTAAAGGATGAAGCATCGGCGAGCTAAATCGGTGATCTGAAGCATTGATGAGATGAATCGGTGACCTGAAGTGTCGGCGAGCTGAATCAGTGACCTGAAGCATCGTCAACGGCGAGCTAAAGCGTCGCCATTGAGCTTAATCGGCGATGGTTAGCTGAATCGTTGCAATGGCGAGCTTAATCGTTGCCGTTGAGTTTAATCAGCGATGGTGGATGCTGAATCGGCATCGGTTGAGCTCATCGACGACAGTGGGGAGCTCATCGGCGACGATGGCTTGATCAGTTTGGGGGTTTTTTTTTTTTTTGTTGGCACTTGGCTTTACCTAAATGGCTTTTATTGAAATTTTTGTGGGTATTGAAATGTTTTAGCTGGGTATTGAAATGTTTGTGGTTTAGCTAGGATTGAAATGGCTTTTAAGTCTTTAGTGACAAATTTCAGTTTCGTATTTCGTTGCTAAATCATACTTTTAGTGACGAATAGTGATTTCATCACTAAAAACATATAAGTGCAAAACTATTATTATTTTTTTGTGATGAATATTTTTCGTCACTAATTCTTCCTTATAGTGACGAAAGGATTTTCGTCACTAATACTATCCACAGCAATACCTACAATGACGAAATATTTCATCACTAAAAATTTCAACTTTTAGTGATGAAATATTTCGTCACTATAGATTAATTAAACTTGCACCAAGGTTTCCCTCTACTGGCGCCCATTTTTCAGATCACAATAGCGATGAAATTTATTTTTTGTCACTAAATGTTATAATTTTTTTCATTATTAGTGACGAAATTCATATTTCGTCACTAAAGCTGTATTTTTAGCGACAAAAAATATTTACTCACTAAAAATACATTTTGTTGTAGTCTTATGGGAAAAAAAAATGAAAAGTAAAAAAAAAAAAATTAGATTAATGTTTATTTTTAATTTTTGTTTAAATTATTTGGGGTCACATGGGAGGTCTGGCAGGCGAGAAGCTAAGGTGTCACTCACGTAGTGGCATGTGAGATTTGGCTAAGTGGGCTTGACACGTGGAGTTCCATTAGACATGTAGGATTTTTCCGTTGTTCGGTTAATGGCAAGGACTATTTTAAAAATGATTTTCTTTTTTTAGGGATGATATTAGTAACAAAATCAATTTTGAGACCAAAATGGAAATTGACCCAAAATATAGGGACCAAAAGTGCATTTTCACCTTTTCTTATATATATTACTTTTCTTTTACTTTCCTCCACGTAAAACCACACATACATGGGTCTTCTCGCTCCCTCTCTCTACATTATATTTTCCTTTAATAAAAATCTACCAAATTCAAAAAGTTTTCTGAGATCAGATATATAAAAGAAAGGGCCCAGCAGCAGCACAAAGGAGCTGAAAAAACTAAGAAGAAGAAGCAGCACAGAGGAAAGGACCCAGCAGTAGCATAGAGGAGTAGAAAAAACTATTGTAGATTTGTGAGATTTGGTGATTTGGGGCTGCACCGTGTAGTAATCTGCCTTTTAAACAAAAGGGTTAAAATTGGGTTATTAAGGAAAAATAGAGAAATTAGCTAACCTTCCAACGGTAATATTGCAAACTCACATGTGGCTTTTTGCAATTGCAACTGACTAGTTGCCACATGATCTTGTGCATCTCCTTTGTATTTGGAAAACTGACTTTTCTTCAAAGTATTAGGACATATGTGTTTTCACTTGTTAAGAACATATGTCACTTATTTATGTAAATTGGCTAATCCTTTGACAAAACGCACTCTACTTGTAATTGGGCAGTTCTAGGTGGTTTTTAATACTTCAAGAAACAAGGTTTCAAGATCAAATGTTGAAGTCATCAAGTCTGTCCAAGGAAAACAAGCTAAAGTGCAATTTCATTAAAGCTCGACACCTGCTTGATAGCTCCTCGACACCTGCTATCTGTCGAGATTTATAAAATCAGATTTTCTGATCTGATTTCTTAGGATTCGTGAATATGTTTTTGGGCCTTCTTTTCTCCAAACACTAAACATATAAAAGGATTATTTTAAGAGCCGTCAAAAGACACACAAGTTGCAAAAGCAATGAGCAAACTCTATTCAAGCAATTTGTGATCAAAAACGAAGTTCTTAACCTAGTTCATCTTCTCTGAAGAAGTTGCTGTGTATTTTCACCAAAGGATTTTGTGACCAAGCATCTTCCTGGTCTTCATCATGTAGAATGAATTGAAGAACTTTGCAGCCAATCTCTCCTTCTAAGTTGGTGTTTGAAGTCGCGTATTAGGATCTGCGCATTGGTTAGTCACGTACTTGGGAGCCATGCATCAAAAGGGGGAATTGTCACTACAGATCAAGTCCAATTAGGTATTGGGGTAAGGGTTCAACTGTAGGTTGGTAAGGTACTTGGGATTCCTTTACTAGTAACCGCTTGATTTGATAATAGTGGAGTTTTGGGAGTGGTGACTTGAAAATCACCCGGTGGGTTTTTTGCCGCAAGGGTTTTCCCCATTCGTAAACAAATCACTTATCTTTTAATTTTCGCTGCATATTTAGTTTTTGGTGATTTGTTTGTGCTTCCATATATTTGCATATTAAATTGATTAATTAATAACTTGGCTAATTAATTAATTGGTTTAATCACAAGGGGTCATTCAGTCTGTGGCCTATCAAGTGGTATCAAAGCAGGCACACTCTGATTAGGTTTAATCTTTACTATGTTGATCCATTGACCCCTGTTTGTCATGGATAGAGGATAGTCATTAATCATACCTCCTTTATTTGATGGCACTAACTATGCATACTGGAAGGTACGCATGAGAGCTTTCTTGCAGTCTTTAGACGAAAAAGTGTGGCAAGCTGTAGAGATTAGCTGGACCAAGCCAAAAGAAGAGCAGGCCGATTGGGATGACGCCAAGATCAAGGCGGTAAACCTCAACAGTAGAGCGTTAAATGCCCTATTTAGCGCAATCATAAATGAGGAGTTTTAGAAGATATCCTCTACTGAAATTGCAAAGGAAGCATGGGCCATCCTCCAGATAACCTATGAGGGTATAAAAACTGTCAAGGATTCAAAACTTCAAAAGCTCACTAAAAGCTTTGAAGAAATAAAGATGGAGGAGGATGAGTCGTTTGATGAGTTCTATGCCAAGCTCAAGGACATAGTAAACTCAGCCTTCAATCTTGGGGAAACCACCCCTGAACCCAAGATTGTAAGGAAGGTACTCAGATCTCTACCCGAAAGATTCCATGTGAAGATTACTGCTATAGAGGAATCAAAAGACATTGACAAGATTCCTTTAACTGTGCTGGTTGGAAACTTGCAGAACCAACGAGATAGGATTATCTAGGATTGGCAAGTCGGGTAAAGGCAAGAGCATGGCCTTGAAGGCAAAGAGTAGTGACACTGATGAGTCTTCAGATGATGAAGATTCTAAGATGAAGTCCTACATTACAAGGCAGTTCAAGAAGTTTATGAAGAATGCCAATGGGAAGAGCTTCGACAAGGACCGCAGACAATCTAGTTCTTCTCAGTTTAAGAGCCAAGACAAAGGGAAGAAGGATGCTAAGGATGGCGGTCAGTACACTGTTTCGGCAGGACCAAAATGTTTTGGATGTCATGGTTTTGGTCACATGAAGCATGAATGCCCTACATATCTCAAGAGTATTGGGAAGAGTAAGGCACTTGCTCCAACCTTGAGTGACACTGAGCTCAAAGATGATTCCGACAATGAGGATGACGGAATTTTAAATACCTTCACTGCCACAGTCAATCCTATTGAAGGGATTGTTAAAGAAGTGGACGAAGAAGAAGAACTAGTGGAGTCCAAATTTGAGAAGATGGATGATCAAGATGATATCCATTCAGCCTATGAGAAGCCTTACAAGCTCTCTGAGAAGCATGAGAAATTGTATAGGCTGGCCACCAAGAAGCTCAGTGATGTGGAACTTGATCATGAAGAGTTGTCCACAAAGTTTGATGAGGTGAATCAAACTATTGAAGCACTAAGGTTTGAGAACAATTTCTTGGCTAAGAAGACCAAGAAGCTTGAAGCGGAGCTGTTTCAAGTCAGAGCTCAATTGGAGAGGACTTCAAGTGCAAAGCTTGATAAGATGCTCAGCATCCAGAAATCTGCTTCAGATCGAACAGGTTTAGGGTATGGTCTTTCTTCCTCTCATATTGCTTCTACTAGTGTTACTGTTTTTGTTTCTCCTGCTAATAACATTAATATTGAGAACAAAGATGATAAAACTGAATTGGCTAGTGAAAACTTAGACAGTGGTAAATCTATCCTAGGAGCACCTCCTAAACAAGATAAGAAAGATGTTAAAAATCCTAGGGCTAAGAAGGCTAACTCTCAAAATCCTAAACAAAAGAAGCAGCATCTCTGTCATCATTGTGGAGTTGCTAGTCATACTCGACCAAATTGCTATAAGTGGCTAGCCACTCAACAGAGCAACGACATGATCGCGTCTGGTAGCCAGAATTAGCTTCAATCCTCTCTTGCTCCTCTTGGTGATCTTCTTAAAGCCCTCATGTTCTTTCAAACTTGAACAGTTTAAATTCTTCCCCCTCACCTCCGGTTCAAGGGT
This sequence comes from Quercus suber, assembly GCF_002906115.3. Classification (NCBI taxonomy): domain Eukaryota; kingdom Viridiplantae; phylum Streptophyta; class Magnoliopsida; order Fagales; family Fagaceae; genus Quercus; species Quercus suber. The sequence continues at coordinate 80,907 of NW_027070525.1, read as the reverse complement.
TTAATCAAAGGAAAGGTTCTTCCAAGGTGTGGAAGAAAAGGACTTTAAGTGATTTTATCACTTTCTTCTTTCTTCTTGTTTTTCTTGTTTGTTGCATTGCTTGTGTGTTTTGCATTTTCGTTGAGTCAGTCTAGTTTTATGCTTTACTTTGTTTAACATGTTTTTGTGTGTTTAATTTCAATTTTGTTTATTTTGTTTTTTGATATAAAAATTAAAAAAAAAATACAAAAATAGTGTGTGTTTTGTGTACTTTGGTACTTGTGTACCTTGGATAGCCAATGAAACAGAGTTTTCTAAACTTTGTATCTCTTGTAGCTTAGATGAGTATCTCTATGCACAACTAAGTAAGTGAGCTTTATGGGTCTTGTTTGTGATGAGTAAGATTAAGTTATCTCTTAAACTTAACACTTGTATCACTTTTTTTGATGGGTAGGACTAGAAAATCCTAAGAGAAATGCATAAATAACCATCTCACCACCGTTGCCCGCCAATCATAATATGACACTTGTATGCTTCGGCATAGCAAAAGTGCAGTGTTAAAGATATTCGTATGCTTCGGCATAGCAAAAGTGCAATGTCAAATGCTTAAAATCTTGGGTATTTCTTTTCTCTCTTTTATATGCCCATGTATGGTATGCTAAAATAAAATAAAATGTGCAAAGAAAATAAAAAGCAAAAAGATTAAAAATGCTTTAAATATGGTTGCAAGCGTGTATTTTAGGAGATGTGGGAGTTATAGGATGTACCTCGAAGGTGATAGTCCCCATTAAACAGTTATGATTGTGTGTGAGTTAAAGTTATTTTCTCATATCTCAGATCATCATAACATGTATACACATATACAATCTTGCGATGTTTTTCACACACAACACATAATATTCTTTGCTACTTTTGATACATGTGCAGGTACAATGTGATTTGGCCATCACAAGTGTTTACATGTGCTAATGTATGCTCACTAAACTATCTTGGCTTGTTTTGAAAAATAAAATTGGTTAGACTTGTTTAGTGTGTGTGTGTGTTTTTGAGGATCCATGTGCTTAAAATTTTTGTTGAGAGATGATTTTGAGAGCTTAATATGTTGAGTGGATCATTGGTTGAGGTACATGTTGGATTGCATTCATATCTGTGTTTTTCTCTTCTCGAAAAACTGTTTTTAAAAGCTGGCTCGACACCTCCTCGATATCTTCTTATCTGTCGAGCTTCTCAAGCCTTTTTCTTATCGCAATCTTGACACCTCTTTGACACCTGATGGATCGATCGAGAAAGTTCCTGTCTCCTCGATACCTTCTCGATGCCTTGTCGATCGATCGAGCTTCTGTTCTTTAAAACTGGTTATCGTTCCTCGATACCTCTCGACACCTTCATCTGTCGACATTCATTTTCTTGACACCCACCTCAACAGCTGTCTCAACACCTCTCGATACTTCATCTGTCGAGAATTACTGAAGGTTCTATATAAGCTCCTGTCGCGATCTGCACCTCATTTCCTTGATCTCTCTCGATCTGTCCGCGGCTGCTCATCTCCCCAACCTCTTTTTCTCACTCAAAATCTCCAAGCCACATGATTTTTGGTCTTTCCTTACTTTAAATCACTTGGTAAGATCTCTTTTTCCTTCATCATTCATGCATTTCATGTTTTAAATCTTAGGTTTTGGGGTTTTTCAAAATTTTTGGGGTTTTTCAAAATTATTGAGATTTTTTTGAAATTTTGGGTTGGGTTTTCACTTACATGTGTTCAAAATGTCATACATTGCATTTCATGTGCATTAGAATGATATTTTCATGCATTTAGATGTGTGTTTTTTGCTTGTGTGCTGGTAGGCTTGGATTGGGTTGAGCCCATGATGCTTTTTAATTTGCATGTCACATGTTCATGCATTCCCCATGCATACGTACTTTTTGTTCAATATATTTGATATATGTGAACTGTTTTAGGACTTTTTTGATTGTCTCTTTTCTATCTCTTTCTTATTCTGTTTACGTTAGTAGTGTCTATGGCACCTAAGCGTAAATCCACTCCTGCTCGGAACCCTCTGTGTTCTGGAGCTTCTTCATCTTCTAATTCTGCTCCTCTAAATCTTCGGTTCCGTGATGGTGATGCCCACAAGGCATTTTCAGAAAACTTTTCTAGATGAGGTGTTCATTCAGAACGCCAAGTCATTTTGGCGGAATTCGCCGACACTGACTTTCCCTCTGTCATTCACAATAGGGGATGAGAGTCACTGTGTGCTGTCCCGGTCACTTGTCCTCTTGTGCTTATTTAGGAGTTTTACTCCAACATGCACGGGATAGATCGTTCAGTACCTTTCTTTTTCACTCGCGTTTGAGGTACGCGCATTCCTGTCACATCGCAGCTAGTTACGGATGTGCTTAGGGTTCCTAGGATAGAGTTTCCTGACTATCTTTCTTGTGAGCGTCTGAGGACTATGTCCAAAGATGAGCTCATTTCTGCTTTTTATCAGCGCCCCGCTGATTAGGGTGAGCATCAGTATACATCATATAGACCTTTTGCTAAAGGTTCTAGATTCCTAAACATGGTGATTACTTTTGTACTCCATCCACTCTCTCACTACAACTCCATCACAAAGCCTCGTGCTCGATTTTCGTTATCTCTTCTTGAGCATCTTACAATAGATTTTCCTTCTCATTTCATCCTTTCTGTCATAGATGCTCATTTAGATTCAGCGTCCTGTGATAAGCTCATCTTTCCTTCTGCTATCACGAGGATCTTACGCCATTTTTCTATCCCATTTTCTACGTCCGACCACTTTACTCACATCTATGCCATAGATGCCGCTACGGTAAAATGTAGTGAGGCTCAGTTTAGGTCAAGACAGACAAATTCCACTCCTCCCTCTCGTTCAGCTCCATCCAGATCTGCTCCATCTACATCTGCTCCTTCTTCCTCTCTGGGCGATGTATCTCTCGGAGACATTATGGCACTGCTGCAGCGCATGGATGCTCGCCTCGATACATTCTCCACTGAGCTGTATCAGGTGAATGTTCGTGTTGGTCATATTGCACGACGGCAGGCGACCATGGGTGGTTTTGCTTCTGAGGCTACTCCTTCACCACCTCCTCCAGCAACTTCTGACTCTGAGGATGATGATGATGATGGTGATGATGATAACGCTTCAGATGATGATGATGGAGATGCTAGCTCTACTAATGAGATGTCTACATGACACTCTATCCTTTGTCACTCGTGACAAAAAGGAGTAGTTTTGGGTTATGAGAGTAGTCATCTTAGGGGGAGAGTTAGTATAGGACATTTTTTATAGGGGGAGTGTTGATATCTGAGGGATGTAGTGAGGTTTTGATGTATTTTTTTCTTTTCTATTCTTTATAGATAGATTGATCCTGTATATGAGGTCTTGTAACCAGTTTTACATACATTGTTCTTATTTTCTCTCTATATGTGGATGTATGTTTCTTTCACCTCTCTCTTCATATGTTGTTTCTTCTCTATCTTTATACACATGTTCATTATACCTTGTATGCAATCTATTATTTCTGTTTCACACAAGATGCCTTTATAAGTTTTGTTTAAAGTGTTTCAGAAATACAGGTTGTCATAAACTCTTTTCTTGCAAAGTTTTCAAGAGTTTGTGTTAGGATAAATTTTATTGTATTCAACAAGTGAGTATGAGTTGAGTGATTTATGACTTCTCTCATATGTTCATTTGTTTGTTATGGTTTTGTTACGGATTGCCAAATGGGGAGATTGTTAGGACATATGTGTTTTCACTTGTTAATAACATATCACTTATTTATGTAAATTGGCTAATCCTTTGACAAAACGCACTCTACTTGTAATTGGATAGTTTTAGGTGGTTTTTAATACTTCAAGAAATAAGGTTTCAACATCAAGTGTTGGAGTCATCAAGTCTATCCAAGAAAAACAAGCTGAAGTGCAATTTCATTAAAGCTCAACACCTGCTTGATAGCTCCTCGATACCTGCTATCTGTCGAGATTTATAAAATCAGATTTTCTAATCTGATTTCTTGGGATCCGTGAATATGCTTTTGGGCATTCTTTTCTCCAAACCATAAACATATAAAAGGATTGTTTTAAGAGCCATCAAAAGACACACAAGTTGCAAAAGTATTGAGCAAATTCTGTTCAAGCAATTTGTGATCAAAGACAAAGTTCTTGACCTAGTTCATCTTTTCTAAAGAATTTGCTGTGTATTTGCACCAAAGGGTTTTGTGACCAAGCATCTTCCTAATCTTCATCGTGTAGGATGAACTGAAGAACTTTTCAGCCAACCTCTCCTTCTAAGTTGGTGTTTGAAGTCGTGTACTAGGATCCGCACATTGGTTAGTCACGTACTTGGGAGCTGTGCATCAAAAGGAGGAACTGCCATTACAGATCAAGTCCAATTGGGTATTGGGGTAAGGGTTCAATTGTAGGTTGGTAAGGTACTTGGGATTCCTTTACTTGTAACCATTTGATTTGATAATAGTGGAGTTTTGAGAGTGGTGACCTGAAAATCACCTAATGGGGTTTTTGCCGCAAGGGTTTTCCCCATTCGTAAACAAATCACCTGTCTTTTAATTTCTGCTGTATGTTTAGTTTTTGGTGATTTGTTTATGCTTCCATATATTTTCATGTTAAATTGATTAATTAATAACTTGGCTAATTAATTAATTGGTTTAATCACAAGGGGTCATTCAGTTTGTGGCCTATCACAAAGCGCGTTTGCAATGTGTTAGCAAACACGCTGTTTGGATTTTTAGTAAGAAAACGCGTGTTTTGGCTCAAGAAAGTGGAACCAAATGCACACTAAGAAAGATTGATATGTACACATGTTCAAAATTCGACACTTGTCTGAATTGTAGCGTATTTAATGCAAAAAAGTTTACTTAAAAAAGATTAGAAGCACCATAAAAGTTCACAATAATAATATTTTTATAAAAGAAAAAATTAATGGATGCTTAAGAAAGTTTTTATGAGAAAATAAAAAATGCAATTTACTTTTTCTTATAGCCTTTTTTATTTCCCATAAAAAGTGGTATAACATATTTCCTAAAATTGTTTATTAATAAATACCCTAAGGGCACCCATTAACTGGATCCCTTTGTAAAGTAGTAATTATCACACATTTTTTTTTTGAGAACAAAACTATCACTCATTCATTAATATGAACCCGATCATGATGTAAAGCATCTACAGCAGGTGGGGGCTCATCCTCCATCCAATACATATCCTCGACAATGTTCCTAGCAAATCTAGCTAAAGAATGAGCCACCATGTTTCCCTCCCTTTTTACACAGCTAAAGCCAACGAATTGCCTACCCAAAATTAAATGTCTAATATCATCCACAATATGACCAAAGAAAGAATTATTTGTTTCAGTACTTGATATTGCTCTCATCACATTTTAAGTTATCCCCCTCAATTATTAGACTTGAGAAACCGGCCTCCCTAGCAAATTCCAAGTCTTTTCGACATGCTAATGCCTCTGCATCATCACTATTGTGTACATAATCTCCCTTTGCTGCTATCCCAGCCATCACCCCACCATCAAATTTTCGAATGATCGCACCTACCCCAGAACAATTCAAGTTCGAGAATATCGCTGCATCAAAATTCAGCTTATACACCTCTTGTGGAGGAGGTTTCCAATAGCTTCTGCCTGGAGTTGCACGTGGAATCTCCAAAGTTGCTTGAGCTTTCTTATATTCTTCTAGTAATTCTGCTGCTCGCTTTGTCAACCACCCCGGATTCTTCATTTGTCCTCCATGCACCATCACATTTCTTTGATTCCATATGAGCCAAGCTTGAACAAGAAAGAGCTCCATTTCAGTTGTTGATAATCTGTCCACCAAAGCTTCAAAAAGCTGCAAAAAATCAACATGGTTAGTCTGAAATTTCTGCAACACCTTTAGACTCCCTGCCCAAACGTCTTGGGCTGCACCGTACCCCCATACAGCATGTAAAGTGTCCTCAGTTACACTCTTACAGCAGTGACACAACATATCAGAAATTATTTTACGCTTTGCCAGGTTCACTCCAGTTGGAAGTACATCATGACAAGCTCTCTAGCCAAAGATTTTAATTTTTCTCGGTATCTTTAACTTCCATAAAGCCCTCCATGCCTACTGCCAGCCACCTCTATTTGATGCTTCAGCCCGAAATTCGACCTTCAGCACCTGTCTTGCTAAATGGTACCCAGACCGAACTGTATACACACCTCTTCTATTATGCAGCCAGACCATACTATCCTCCATAACCCGTCTACTCAATGGTATTCTACATACAGCCTCAACTTCATCCCTGTTGAACTTGGCCATCAATATATCTCTCCTCCAGCCATGAATATCCCAGTCAATAAGATTTGATACTTTCCAGCCCTCCTTCATATCAATCACCGGATGTAGGAGTTTATTAGAAAGGTAATTTGGGATCCATTTATCTTTTGTGACATCAATGGACTCACCATTTCCTACTCTCCAACAGCACCCACTCCTCAAAATTGGCAAGGCAGCCATCATACTCTTCCAAACAAAAGAGCTATTAGGTGAGTCATTCGCATGAAGAAAATTGCACCGAGGAAAATATCTAGCTTTGAAACATTAAAACAGTAGAGAGTCTTGGTTTTTCAGCATCCTCCAACCTTGCTTGGCTAGCATGGCCAGGTTAAAATACCTCAAATCTCTAAAACCCATTCCCCCTTCCTTCTTTGGTTGAGTTAAGCAATCCCAACTCTTCCAATGAATTCTCTTTTCATTTCCAACTTGACCCCACCAAAATTTTGCACACAAGGAATTTAGTTCATTACACAACTTCACTGGTAATTGAAAAACTCCCATGGTATAAGTGGGAATGGCTTGGGCAATTGCCTTGATAAGTACTTCCTTCCCGGCCTTGGATAACATTGTCCCTTTCCAACCCTGCAACTCTTTCCAAACTCTATCCTTCAAGAAAGCAAAAGTTTGGTATTTTGCTTGACCCACCAACGTAGGAAGACCCAAATAAGACTCAAATCGCTCCACCTCTTTCACTCCCAACATTGAGACAATCACATCCCTTTGGCTGCTACAAGTATTACTACTAAAGTATACCGATGATTTCTCCATATTAATACATTGGCCTGAAGCATTAGCATAAGTCTGAAGCACTTCATTGATCACCTCAACCTCTCCAGTAGTAGCTTGATAGAAGAGAATGGAATCATCTGCAAACATTAAATTGGAGATTGTTGGTGCCCCTCTACATATAGCCACACCCTTAATCCGCCTATCCATCTCAGCCTTTGCCAGTAATGAAGTGAACCCCTCAGCACACAAAAGGAACAAATATGGTGATAATGGATCACCTTGACGGAGTCCCCTAGATGGGTTGATATGGCCATAAGGCTTTCCATTTATAAGAATGGAAAAAGAGGGTGTGGTGATGCACCCCATCACCCAATTTATCCAAGTCACTGGAAAACCCAACCTAGCCATTATACCTTGCAAGAATTGCCACTCAACACGGTCATAGGCCTTGCTAATGTCAAGCTTCAAAGCAAGGGCTCCTTTTTTGCCTTTTTTTCGAGAATGCATGGTGTGTAGAGTCTCATACGCCACCAATACATTGTCTGTGATAAGCCTTCCTAGAACAAAAGCACTTTGTGTAAGGGATATAATAGTTGGGAGGACTTGTTTCAACCTGTTTGCCAAAACTTTGGATATAATCTTGTAAATAACATTACATAAGCTAATGGGTCGGAATTCAGACATTTTCTCAGGAGACTTTATTTTAGGGATCAACACAATATGGGTATGATTTATATCAGGACTCATGATACCAGAATTAAAATAATCCAGCACAACATTAACTACAGCAGTACCCACTATATGCCAAAATTTTTGGAAAAAAAGTGCATTCATACCATCAGGCCCAGGTGCCTTGGTTGGTCCCATTTGAAACAGTGCAGCCTTGATCTCATCAGCAGTAAAGTCACTAGTCAAAGTCTGTTGCATTTCTGAGGTCAGCTTGTTGGGCACAGTATTGAGGCAATCATCAATCTGGGAATATGTACCTACAGTAAACACACTATCAAAGTAGTCAACCGCCACCACAACTATTTCTTCCTCTTCCTCCATCCAGACACCATCCGGATTTTTTATGCCCTGCATGTGATTTCTCCTTCTACGTTGTGAGGCCTTTGAATGAAAAAATTGTGTGTTTTTGTCTCCATGTTTTAACCAAGCCACTCTAGATCTCTGAGCCCAAAACACTTCCTATTTCAGTAGTAAATCATCCAATGTCTTACTTATCCCCAAAAATTCAGCCCTTGATACTTCAGTATTCTCCTCCATATTCAACACTTCCAGTCTCTTCTGAAGCTGTTTTATCTCTTCTGTCTTCGGGTTTGTTTTTGTTGAACCCCAAGCCCTTAAAGCTTCACTACACTTCTTTATTTTATATTGAACTTGCTCCAACCCGTGGGCATCAACCTCACTAGACAGCCATGCATCCGACACCACTTCTTCACACTCCTACCAAAGCAACCAATTTTCCTCAAACTTAAAGCCTTTCTTACCCCTTCTTAGTTTCAGCTGCTGTGTTTGGAGAACAATAGGTAGATGGTCAGACTCATGAGGGGGAAGATGAGTTATAGAGCACAACTGAAACTTGTCTCGCCAATCTTTCATTGCAACAGCTCTGTCTAACCTGAGTTTTGTGTTTGCATCCCTCGGTCTATTATTATTCCAGGTATAAGGATAGCCTTTAAACCCCAAATCCTCCAATTGGCAACACTCCAAGGTATCCCGGAATGAATCTATTTGGCTTATTTGAGGTGGTCTCTTGCTCAGCTTTTCTGTAGATTGAGTTATTGCATTAAAGTCACCAATGCACATCCAAGGTCCCCCCCACAAAAGTCTTAAGGTGCTTTAATAATTCCCAGGACTTATACCGCAAATTAGCTTCTGGCCAGCCATAGAAGCATGTCAGCCACCACTCAAAACCATCATCTTTCTTCACTTTCACAAAGATATGATTGGCTGTAAAATTTATTAAATCAAGTACTATACCTTCCTTCCAAATCAAAGCCAACCCGCCACCCATATTAGGATTTTTAACAATAATCCTATTCGGGCAAGGCAACTCACCATACAATCTATTAAACCCTTCCTTGTCTAATCTTGTTTCCATCAAAAAACACACATTGGGAGCTTGTTCCCTCACAATCTTGCGAAGGCTTCGACCTATCCAAGGGTTCCCAAGCCCTTGGCAATTCCAACTTAAGATTTTCATTGCTCCCGGCAAGGGTGACCGTCCACCCTCACCGATACATCTGTAGCATTTGAGGTTAACTTTTCATGCTTAACTTTCTGAATTTCCTCCTCTATATGTGGAAGGGAAAGATTAGAATTCTGCTTATTGCCTCTTTTCCCTAATATTGAACCCTCTACTGCTTTTGGAAAACTTCCCAGCCTATAGTCCATACGTATAATTCTGGTCCAGGTAGATTGCTTCTTTGGCCCATGCTGCCCAAGCAGCCCATTAACAAGGTTTGCTTGTGTCTCGGATAAATTTGATTTTAAGTTGCTCACTGACGTGTCCACAACAGTAGGAGTAGAGTCCTATTTATCCTCAGCTTCTATAGAGACCGAATTATCCTCCACATCTTCCAAGTCTTTTTTCTCAGAACTCATCATCTGGATGTTTGGCTCTATCCCTTGATTCTCGGCTTGGTTATCGTACTGAGAACAATCATCTCCTAGATTCTCGGCCTTCCATGCACCCATCTCCTCCTCTACAACATCCGTCCGTGGTGGTGATCTCAGCCGCCCACCAGCAACCTTCAACCAGTCACCATATTGATACTCAATTTGCCCTCCATTTTTCGCCACAGCAAAGTAACTAGCACAATGACGTAAATCATGGCCTAGCAACCCATAATAATGACAAAAAATAGGTAACCTCTCATACTTAAATTTCACCCATGTACGCACACCATCTGAATCTGCAATATAACCACCACGCCGCAAAGGATTCGAAATGGGCATTGCAACCCGAACCCTCATGAAGAAATTTTGTATGTCTTGTCGTCGACGCCTTTCCACATCTTCTACAGTACCCAACCTACTCCCTACCTCAGTTGCTACTTGAGGAGAGATCATGTCAAACGGAGCCCCCCAAATCTGAATCCATAAAGATGCACACTCTAATTTCACATTACTAGCAGTCATCCCCTTTCGCCATCGCTTGAGCATCAGTAATTGATTATCGAAACACCATGGACCCCCTTTCAAAACTCGGTTCAAATCAAAGTCAGTCTGAAATTTGAACTGAAATAAATTTGTTCCCACCTCTATAATCTGCAAACCAGTCTGCATCCCCCAAACTCTCCTCATCGTAGCCATAGCAGCCCTTTTATTAAAAGGCTTGCAAGTCAGGAATTTTCCAATTAAGCTCAGAATACAACTCTCAATCTCAGGCAGCTTGGCCTCCTCAGTTATCGTAATAGTTTCTTCCTCCTCCTCAGTGAGTTTCATATTCTCCAAGCTATTAATCACCTCCTCCGCCATGATAAGAGAATGGACAATCCCCGTGAAAGAAAAAGAAAAATTCAAGCCCTTAGGGCTACGCCTAAGGGAGAGATACTCGCTTAGAAAGCGAGAGAGAAAGCTCCTACGTTATCACACATTTATGCACACAATCAATGTACATTCCTTTGAAATCAAGTTTTGAAAATATGATTTTAATTAACTACACAATTTCATAATTTTAGTGATGATTACAATTTTTATACACTTCTTGAATTTCTTTTCGTTTCAAAAACACGATTTCAATGAATGTGCTGGATTGTATGCGCTGATGAGTGATGACTATATAAAAAGATTTAACAATTTTTATAACATATTTATTTTAACTTACCGTGAATTTTAGTATATTTTTTATAATTATTTCATTTTATTCCAATTCGACTTACTGGGAAAATGTTTTAAAATTCTGGTATCACCTACAGGGCCGGCTCTTTTATAGAAGCGAGTGAGATAGTCACCTAAGGCCTCCAAGTTGAGAAAAGGCTCCCAAACTTTAACCAATAGAGTAATTTTTTTATAATAAAAGTATTTATTAAGCCTAAATATTAGCCAATAAATAAAATAATATTTTTTTATCAAATGAAAATGAAGAAAAAAGAGAAGGAAAAATGCTACGTCCACAACATTTTTCACAACAATGCCTAAGTGGTAAGTTGTTATCAGCTATTATTAGTGGGAAAAAAAAGTAATTTTAAAGGTGAGTTCAAAGTAATACCAATAATAACTTACTACTTAGGATCTTTTGTGAAAATATTGTGAATATAGTACATTTAAAAAAAAAAAAAAAAAAAAAAAAAAATCCCAAACTCTCCTCATCGTAGCCATAGCAGCCCTTTTATTAAAAGGCTTGCAAGTCAGGAATTTGCCAATTAAGCTCAGAATACAACTCTCAATCTCAGGCAGCCTGGCCTCCTCAGTTATCATAATAGTTTGTTCCTCCTACTCAGTGAGTTTCATATTCTCCAAGCTATCAATCACCTCCTCCGCCATAATAAGAGAATGGACAATCCCCGTGAAAGAAAAAGAAAAAATTCAAGCCCTTAAGGCTGCGCCTAAGGGAGAGATACTCGCTTAGAAAGCGAGAGAGAAAGCTCCTACGTGAGGAGAACGAGAGCATTTTTCGCCCCTACTTGCTTTTTAAATCAGAACATCTATTCCTTAAAACTTAAAAGATGAATGTGCAGGTCATTAGAAATATTAATTACTCTATAGTTAATATTTAAATACAAAACATCAAACATGTGGTAAGCAAAGCCACCTTACATTAAAATTTGCTTTACAAACAAAAAATAATCCACATTTAAATGTTGTGAAACATCTAAACGGAAGGAGCCAAACACCTTTAGAAAAAAAAAAAAAAAATCCACGTAATTATCAACTACAAATGAATCAATTTCTCAGCAAATATACAAACCCTAAAGAAAGACTTGAACACCCTAAATAATAATCTGAGTCCATTAGAAATAAATTTTGATCCTCCAAAATCTTGGCCCAATAAAGGTTGAAAAAAAAAAATTGCTCAAAGAAATACAAATAAGCCCAAAGGCCTAAACAGCAACACAAATCAGCCCAAAAAAAGAAGAAGAAAACAAAGAGTCCGAACAACTGGCACAATACCCACCATCAATCAACATTTCAAGCAACATAGATTCTTCAAATCCTCTTATGTCGCTCACTTTCTTCTAAAAAGGCTTTCGGACTTGTAACAGCAACGTTTTGGTATGGCTGAATTTTTTCAGGAAAGCTGCTCTTGAGGGGTGGACAAAGTTGATCTCACTGTAAAGTGATCTGCTGCCGGATGTAGGGAATTGGGATTAGGATGGGATGCAATTACTAGGGAAAAATGGGTATTTGCTTATAATTTATAAACTATACAGCAAAATGCACATATTTTAAAACTATTTAGTAAAATGCCTCTGCTTTTTAAACTTGATTTTAACTAAATCGAGTTCTATGTAAAACTCAATATTATCAAAATCAAGTTATATGTATATTTTTAAGTAAAACTTGATATTAGTAATATCGAGTTTCACTTAAATTTTCAAAAAAATTTACGTTGCAAAATATGTATAGAACTCGACATTGCTAATGTCAAGTTCTACCAGTAACTTAATTTTGTTAAAATCAAGTTCCAAAAAAAAAAGACATTTTGCTACATAGTTTGTAAATTATGGATAAATGTCCATTTTTTCATGCAATTTCCCTTCTCCCCACTCACAAACATTTTTTTACTCTTTTTACTTTTTAAATTTAACATTTTTTACTTATTTTTTTATTCAAGGGTGACTGAGATTCAAAGTTACTTTTTTTCAATTCTCAATCTCAACCATCGATAACTATTACGTTAGTCCAATACATTTTTCTACTCCGACAATCACATTGTGTTGCAAGAGTGAAAAGAATCATTTTGCTTAAATTTGTACAACCCACAACTTACATGGATGGCTACAGGCTAGTGTACTAGCACATATCAAAACAGGGAGTAAAAGTCTTCCATTTATATTATTTAAAAATATATATATTAAAAATTTTATTTATAAAATATTTACTTTCCACAGAATCTGAGTACCCGTGGCATGGTAAATTTTAAAATTAACAACCATAAAAGTTAATATTTAATAATTTTAAAGACATAAAAAAGAATGATAAACTAAATGGCATTGAGGAACAAATGTTAATAACATAAATTAGTAGGTATTACACAAAAAGAAAATATTTATTGAAAGCTCGAAAATGTGTTGAAAACACAAGAGCAATTTAGACCCCCCCAATCAAACTAACCGCTCGATAGATTTTACACTAACTTAAGACTAAGTGCGAAATAGTGTAAAAACGAGTGGATAAACAAATAAGCTACTCTAGTCCATAAACTAAGCAACACAGCAGTATAATGAAATAAATAAGAGTAAGGAAGAAGGATACAAACACAGAAAACACCAAGACGTGTTCTTGAAGAGGAAACCGAAGAACTCGGCGAAAAACCTCTTCGCCGCCCTCCAAGCGAAAATCGATCCACTAGACAATCAGTTGGGATACATGAGTTAGCAAGAGACCCTCCAAGCCTAATCTACCCAATGTACCTAAGCCCTCCAAGCTCCTACTCCAACAAGGCTTCTCAGAACCGTGTCTTTTCTAGCACCCTAGATCCCGCAACAAACTCCATGTTGCATCTGTCATTCCAGGCTTCTTCCAATACTTCCTAGTAGCACCAAAACGTCACACAGCACTCTCAAAGGGTGTGGTAAGTGTTTGGGCTATCAACCTCTCAATGGTGTAAAAATGGAGAGGGAAGGGTTGAGGAGATACCACAAGCAAGTGTATAGAGAAAGGTAGGGATGATAATCTCTAATTCACAGTGTGTTTGGCTAGGGTTTTTCTCTCTGAAGCATTTCTCAACAATTGTGAGTAAAGAGGGTATATATAGGATAGGCACAGAAAGTGTGAGTCATTCAGTACAGGCTGGCAGAACAAATAGCCTCGCGAGTGTCTCGTGGGAAGGCCTTACCCGCGAGATACTCGCAAGACACAACTATCTCCACCTGGCCTGACTCTTCGCATTCCAGTATGTGCAGGGCACATGTTTCACTTTGCTGGAAGCTAGGTCGCGACATACCCGCAAGAATTCTTCAGCCTCCAAATGCTTGAGTCTTCACACTCTCTCTCTATCACACAACCCTTACAACAAATCCCACAATATATACAGGGTATAAACAATTGATAATAATTACAATCAAATTTGGCACAGAATAAAAGCCAACAAAATACATAGTTGTAAATAACAACTTTACAATCTCCCCCTTTGGCTATTCCATGACAAAACCCTAACACAGACTCTAAACTTAAACGTGAGTTTGGGAACAAAGGAAAAGCTCACTCACACCTAATTCTAGATTTTGAAAAGCTCTTGAAACATATGAACAAGTATCTCCTGAAAAACAATAACAAAATAATATCATTGTATTCAGAAAACTTGAAATACATATGGAGCAAATATAATGAGATCAAGCAAAATGGAATAAAAAAATATACCATGGCAAGATCAAACAAGCAATCACTATACAAAAGTATATAAGCAATCACTATACAAGCAATCACTATAAACAACTCAAGGAATATGCAAAAACATATAAAACAAGGAAAAAAAAAAGGCACAATGCATGAAAGTAAGTAACTGTGCATCTGTGTGTAGCATGAGATGTATGGGGGTGTGCCTTGAGGGTGCCTAGGTGTGTGCCTAGTGAGTGCATCATGAGCAGAGTGTAGGAAACACTTGATCAAAGACCAAACCAAGTAAAATAAGGTTAAACATATGGAAATTCATAAATTGGAACTCACATGAATCCAATTAATCACAAAAATGTCACTCGGACATTTTATCAAACACCTCACATGCATAAAAAGCATTCTAAGTATGAGCAATGCATGATCATGGTAAAAACTAGCCTAAATACACGTAAAAAAGCCCCAAGGGGCCAACACAGGTACACAGAAAACAAAAAGGACACAGCCCAAACAAAAGATATGACAAATTATCACCCAATTTACAAAACCAACCCAAATTTTCGAAAATCCCCAATTAACAAAACCCTAACAAAAATTCTGCAAAATTTAAGCAAAAACTTCAAAGGAATAGTTTATAAAACATACCTTGAAGAGAAAAATGCAGAAAAGATGCTTAGATTGCAGGGGTTTGAATGGAATAGTAATTTTGGATGAAAATGGTTCGAAGGAGTTTGAGCGAGGGAAGAAGTTGTGATTCGAAAAACTGTCACATCAATAATATAAAACTGAAAACACGCGTTTTTCACGGGTTAGAGAGTAGCGACACAGTCGCGATACAACCGCAAAAATGGCCACTGAAGTANTACATGTTCAAATGTGATGTGTGTGTGCTCAACCATATGTGGATCAAACCAAAAAGATTTTTGTTCTTTTTGTTTGCTTTTGAAAGTGATTTGTATCATCTATATTTTTCAAAGTTTTTAAAGTATTTTTGTGTGAAAAACATGTTTTTTGGGTATTTTTGTGACCTATTTCATGTATAGGCTCAACTGGGAGTTAAATAGTCCATTTTTAAAGTTTTTTCAGTTTTGGACAAAGACTTTCACGACTGTTTCGCGACTGTCTCACGAGTAAGCTTCTCGCAAAAATTTCTAGATCAGCTTTTTAAAGGGCATTACGTGGGTCTTTTGTTTTAAACTTCTCCCATCTTCTCCCAAACCCCAGTTTTAATGCTTTAACATCAAAACCCAACTAATTTCAAGTGTTTTACATTCCATAAACATCTCTAAGGTAATCTTTAACTCTTTTTCATTGATTTTGATCCTTAGATTATGTTTTTGGGAGGGGTTTTATATTCATAGTTAGGATTTTCTCAAATGGGAGTTGAAAAACTTAATTTTTGTCAATCTTTTTGACTGGGCTTTGTTTTAAATGATGAGTCTAAGGACTATTTCACATTTGATACTCACACACATCACACAAGTCTATTGTTCAATGAATACTTATTTCATTTGTGTGATTATACATGTTCAAATGTGATGTGTGTGTGCTCAACCATATGTGGATCAAACCAAAAAGATTTTTGTTCTTTTTGTTTGCTTTTGAAAGTGATTTGTATCATCTATATTTTTCAAAGTTTTTAAAGTATTTTTGTGTGAAAAACATGTTTTTTGGGTATTTTTGTGACCTATTTCATGTATAGGCTCAACTGGGAGTTAAATAGTCCATTTTTAAAGTTTTTTCAGTTTTGGACAAAGACTTTCACGACTGTTTCGCGACTGTCTCACGAGTAAGCTTCTCGCAAAAATTTCTAGATCAGCTTTTTAAAGGGCATTACGTGGGTCTTTTGTTTTAAACTTCTCCCATCTTCTCCCAAACCCCAGTTTTAATGCTTTAACATCAAAACCCAACTAATTTCAAGTGTTTTACATTCCATAAACATCTCTAAGGTAATCTTTAACTCTTTTTCATTGATTTTGATCCTTAGATTATGTTTTTGGGAGGGGTTTTATATTCATAGTTAGGATTTTCTCAAATGGGAGTTGAAAAACTTAATTTTTGTCAATCTTTTTGACTGGGCTTTGTTTTAAATGATGAGTCTAAGGACTATTTCACATTTGATACTCACACACATCACACAAGTCTATTGTTCAATGAATACTTATTTCATTTGTGTGATTATACATGTTCAAATGTGATGCGTGTGTGCTCAACCATATGTGGATCAAACCAAAAAGATTTTTGTTCTTTTTGTTTGCTTTTGAAAGTGATTTGTATCATCTATATTTTTCAAAGTTTTTAAAGTATTTTTGTGTGAAAAACATGTTTTTTGGGTATTTTCGTGACCTATTTCATGTATAGGCTCAACTGGGAGTTAAATAGTCCATTTTTAAAGTTTTTTCAGTTTTGGACAATGACTTTCACGACTGTTTCGAGACTGTCTCGCGAGTAAGCTTCCTGCAAAAATTTCTAGATCAGCTTTTTAAAGGGCATTACGTGGGTCTTTTGTTTTAAACTTCTCCCATCATCTCCCAAACCCCAATTTTAATGCTTCAACATCAAAACTCAACTAATTTCAAGTGTTTTACATTCCATAAACATCTCTAAGGTAATCTTTAACTCTTTTTCATTGATTTTGATCCTTAGATTATGTTTTTGGGAGGGGTTTTATATTCATAGTTAGGATTTTCTCAAATGGGAGTTGAAAAACTTAATTTTTGTCAATCTTTTTGACTGGGCTTTGTTTTAAATGATGATTTGCTTTGGATGTTGGTCCCTTGTAGTAAAAATAACATGTATTTAGGCAAGATTTTCATATGTTCATGCATTGTTTATCATACATATATAGTGTGTGCACTCTAAGTGTTTGATAAAATGCCCAAATGGCATTTTCTCGCTGTTTTGGACTCCAATGAGTACCAAATTTTGGGGATCACCATAATTATTCATGTTTATCATGTTTTGATCTTTAGTGGTGTGTTTTATACACTTTGCCCCGTGAGTGCTTATTCATACATTGGTCATGCATCTCACATGCACACTAGATGCACCTTTGCTACACACACTTGAACACTTGACATGTTTTTGCATTCACTCATACTAGTTAAGTCTTTTTAGACATTTTAGCACATATAACATGTTCTTGTATTTTTTTCATGCTTAAGTTTATATCATTTGGTGTATTTTATACACTTTACCTCGTGAGTGCTTATTCATGCGTTAGTCATGCATCTCACATGCACACTAGATGCACATTTGCTGCACACACTTGAACACTTGACATGTTTTTGCATTCACTCATGCTAGTTAAGTCTTTTTAGACAATTTAGCACATATAACATGTTCTTGTGTCTTTTTCATGCTTAAGTTTATATCATGTTTCATCATCCTTAGCATGTCATGTTCTTTATGCTTTGTAGCATTTTTTTAAAGATGTTTTATTTTGCGTTTAAGTTTCTTTTTCTCATTCATCTTGCACCCCTCATGCATCATCTTTTACCCTTGTTCATATCTTCTTTTCTTTCCCTCCTTCATCTTGATTAATTTGTCTATTCGTGACAAAAATGGAGAAAGTATCATCATTTCTATATGACTCATGTGCACACTCTTAGGGAGAGAAATTCTACCTTATGCACATTCGTAGGGGGAGAAAGTTATAGGGGAGATGCATATACCAAGGGGGAGAAGAATTTTTTTTTTAGAAAACCTTGTTTTTCCTTATGCTTGTTTTCTCATTGCTTTATGGTGCTTTGTTATGCTTTGTTGCTTTCATCTCATTGTGCTTATGTGTTGGACATATATTTATCCTTATGTTATTGTGCTTTATTGGTTGCATATTCGGATGATAATTTGCTTTACTACATGATCATTGTGGTCATTTTCATATGACTATTTTGTGTATGATCAAGTTGCTCTCATGTTTCATATCATGTTTACTTGATCGCATTTTACTTGTTACATTATACTTGTCCTTTTATCATTTGATTTACCTTGAGAGTCTAATGTGTTTTGTGCAAGTATTTCAGATTACAGGTATCTTGTTCTAATTGCATCAAAGATTTTAGATTTAGGTGTGAGTAAGTTTTGTCATTGTTCCCAAACTCACGTTTAAGTCTAAAGTCTGTTATAAGGTGTTTTTTCACAGAATAGCCAAAGGAGGAATTGCAAAGTTATGATTTATAACTATGTTTTATGTTGGCTTTATTCCATGAAAAAAAGTGTTGTATTTGCTTTAATTTATTTCCTTGTATTTTGTGAGATTTTATTGTATTAGGTTTAG
Organism: Quercus suber; assembly: GCF_002906115.3. Classification (NCBI taxonomy): domain Eukaryota; kingdom Viridiplantae; phylum Streptophyta; class Magnoliopsida; order Fagales; family Fagaceae; genus Quercus; species Quercus suber. The sequence continues at coordinate 62,078 of NW_027070525.1, read as the reverse complement.
TATTAAGTTGGTGAAGACTTAAGCTGAAATGAAGAATCAGTGGATCTCGCGAGTGTCTGGCTGGAAGCTAACCCGCGAAAGAGCCATGTAAGAAGCACATGACTGGAAGCTGAAGAGTCGTGCCAGGCTGTTGTTTTCGCAAGTGTCTCGCTGGTAAGGCCTTCTCGCGAGATAGTCACGAAACATTCTGCATTAAGGATTTTAAAGATTGACTTTCTTACCCTTCACTCATACTATATATACCCTTATTACCTACAAATGTAAGAGAGGTCATTTAGAGAGAAAAACCCTAAATAGGTTTTCTACAACACACACACACCCATCTTTTAGAAAGAAAGCTACTCATCCTTAGTGAGAAATCATTGTAGCCACTTCTTCATCCCTCTCCCATTGTCAAACCTTGAGAAAAGATTTGTAGCCAAACACAACCACACCTATTCAAAGTATAGAGAGTGTTTTGGAGCTTAGGAAGCTTTGGGGATTCGCCAAAAGAAGCGATGAGGCTTGGTGGATGCAATCGGGCGTATTATAGGATCCGGAGAGCTAAACAAGACAGGGTTTCGAGAAGCCTTATTGGAGTAGGAGCTTGGAGGGCTTAGGTACATTGGGTAGATTAAGCTTGGAGGGTCTCTTACTCACTCATGTATCCCAACTAATTGTCTAGTGGATTGATTACTGCTTAGAGGGCGACGAAGAGGTCTTTCGCCGAGTTCTTCGATTTCCTCTTCAATAACACATCGGCGTGTTATCTTGTATTTGCATCTCTCTTACCTACTCTTTTACATTCCATTTTACTGCTGTGTTGTTAAGTTTATAGATTAAAGTAACTTGTTTGTTTATCCGCTCGCTTTTAAACTATTCCGCACTTAGTATTAAGTTAATGTAAAATCAATTGAGCCGTAACTTTAATTTGAGAGTCTAAATAGTTCTTGTGTTTTCAACACATTTTCGAGCTTTCACAAACTAACCACCGCACATTCTTGGTGCAATGGTCACTCTATAAGTATAAGTGCTTGTGAGGTGTGGGGGGGCAAGGGCCGAAGTTCAAGTCTCTAGGAGGGAATTTCATACACATATACATTTAGATTATACTAGAGTAGACTTTCTATCTTGTATAAAAAATAATAATAATAATAATAATAATAAATGACCAAACTAGACCGAATTGACCAAACACACACTCTCACCTTCTCCGTCTCTCACTCATAACCATGGCATTACCCTCTCTTTCTCTCTCCCATTTTGATGACTTTAAGTTAAATGCTCCTATTGTTTAGACAAAATACAGTCAAAACATTTTTCCCAATCAACAGAAAATGAGGGGTCAATTTTTTCACCTAATAAAACGGGGAAAGAAGGAATTGAAGTCACGACAGCTAGTCTCATCTCACCCCTTTATCTAATGGATGATTTTTTATTTTTTATTTTTAAGGTTCTTCTTAATGGGTGGTTAGAAATAATATTAAATTCCTACGAGGCTCATGATCTATTTCTAGTTAATAATAGCTTATACAAACTACAATTTCAGAGACTATCATATGCATTGCTTATATTCAAAAAGGAATGGTCAGGATTTTTGACTAATAAAAGTTGCATGAGAAGACCTGCATTTGCATATAGCAAAAGCTAGACGTGACTGGGGTACATCTCCGTCATGATGATGATGATGATGCCTTGGACGAGTTGACAATAAATTTGACCTGCATGTATTTTGCTACTTCTATATTCATGTACCTAGAATGATCATTGATCAATGGCAATGTGAGATGTAATGTAAGGCTATAAATTGACCCACAATCAGCTTCTCATATTCACATTGAAGTATGACCAGGTAGGAAATATGACGATCACGTGTTTTGGGGTGGGCTCCAGCTTGAGCTCAGACAACAAAGCCTTACATGTGAAACATGTCCTGCTCTGACTTTGCCTCAAGTTACTATCACGTAGCAAAAGGGTAAACAATAGTTATGTTATCATCCAGTAATATTACTCTTTTTAAGTACAACTGATCAAGGAGTTTTGACAGGACCTGGTGCATTATTACTGGTTTGATCACACCCAATTTTGAGTATATTTAAAACTCATCTCTCATATAACTGCATGATGCAATCAAACACCTAAAGCTTGGCCTCAAACCAAAAGGAAATGAAAAAGTTTGGCTCTAAATATATTTAGTGTTCTCTTTTTCCAACTCACTATATGTTGAGCTTTGTGGAGCCTAGTTATATTTGATCCAGTTGATGACCCAACCCGACCTGAATAATGTTGTGTGATTTTTTAATGGAAGATTTTCTAAGGCTTAGTCCATGGAACGGAGGCTTGGTATGACAGACCCAAGTCGGAGTGCTCATGGACAAGATATAGAAACTGTTTTGTAGCCTATTGTGAAAATTTTTTGTAGTAATGGTTTTTCAATGGGAAAAATTTTTGGCCCATTTTGTAACCCATTATGAATCCTGTGTGTAGGATATAGAAACCGTTTTTGGTGATTAGGGTTTTGTCTTATTGTTTTTGAGAGAGTGAAAATAGTGTAGCCGCACTCTATATTTTTCCCTGATAATAGTGAAATCCCTGCAACTCCATAGATGTAGGCAAATTGTCGAACCACGTAAATATTGTCTTGTGCGTGTGATTGTTTTTTTTTTTTTTCTTTTGTTTCTCACAGGTTGGGAATTTCGGGTTGAATTTCCTACATAGACCATCCATGTATAGTTTTAGTTACATGACTTTGTTAATGATTCATATGGCTTATTTAAATAATACACATAAATAATCTTATAAATAGCCATGTAAATGGGTTGGAAAAGATAGCTCTAAACATGTTAGGAGCCAAACTTTGTTAAAACAAAAAACTAAGAAAATGGATGATGAAGGGACAAGAAAACAATTACAAAGCCTTGGATTCAAGTTTTGTTCAGTTTGCAATTCTTACTCCAAGAATCAAGGAGTTTTAACAGTATCTCCTGCATTATTACCGGTTTGAACACCCAATTTTGAGTACATTCAAAACTCATCTCGTATAACTACATGATGCAATCAAACACCAAAGCTTGAACTCCAAAAATAAAAATCAAGAAGATGGATGATAAAGGGAGACAGGAAAAAATCACAAAGCTTAGATTCAGTCTTCTTCAGTAAGCAATTCTTACTTAGATCAAGCACATTTAAATTGTTTTTTCATGAACATAGCCAATCTAAATTATATAGTAGATTTTGGCCTTCAATTTAGCGGTTAGTAAAGTTCAAACTTTAGAAATAATCTTAGTCAATCCAAGGGTTGCAGGTGATTAGATTAGATGAGTGTTTAACATGTGAGGCTAAACAGCAAGCACATTCCTGTCGGTTGGTTATGATGAGGATATTTACTTGAAAAATTAATAGAACTTTGTTCCAAGAGTCCTATCCATCACAGACTGCACGTTTGGCCTTAAGTTTTTTCTTAAAATTCTTATGTTTGGCTATGACTTATTGCTTGGAGCTTAAAAACATTTCTACAGCTTACATGATTCTCTAATATATTTCAATTATTAGTATATGTGGCTTGCACTGCAGTTATAGATCTTGAAAGGTCAAGGGAGAGTACAATCCATTGAAGTAGGCTGTATTCACCAACATTTATATTTTACTTTTGGATTGTTAGAGATATATATTAGACATATTAGCCCAATGTAATAGGTCCAAGCCCACTTCTGCTTGTACTAGTAGTCTAGAGTTTAGTCACCTATATATACTCATGTTAGGGTTCATTGTAACACAGGTTTTGTACTACACTCTTATACAATAAAAATGTAACCTTAAGGGATTCCTCCGTGGATGTAGGTCGACAAGACTAAACCACGTAACTCTCGTGTTCTCGATGTTCCTATTCTATGCTTTCCCTTCCGCATTCACTCTGGCATATATAGCATGGTATAACACATCATGCTAATAATTTATTTAACATGGTATCAGAGCCAATTTTCGTTCTTGACATCAAACAAACATCTCTACACAGCAAAGAAGATTCTCATGTGCATACCACCATCTGAAGTCACACATGTTTGTCTATTGGATCTAGACTCCACGGCATCTCGCAGCCACCATGGCTCTGTGCTGTGTCAAAATCCAACAACCAAGCAAGCCGTGACTTAACATATTAGATCTGCGCAAATCCAAGCTTCACCTGATGAAACCAACACCACAGTTGTGCTCCACGACCTACCGCGACCAAAAACCAAAAATCCGGTCACCCGAAGCCTTGCCACGTGCCTTCACGCGCCGCAGTTGTCTCTAGAAAATCTCCCACTCACCGCCTCAGATTCCTGAATTCCAGCTCGTCTTTTTGGTACACAAGCTGCCCAGACGGCCTCCTCGTTCACCAATCTTCAAAACTTGAGATTCTGGCCATAATTTGACCATACACGCACCCGCACGCGCCTCTAGGATTTCTGGCATCTCCTGCACGCGCCGGTGGACTACTCGCATGCCCCATCCACACGCCGAAGAACTACGTTAGCTTAATATGACGTCATTTGATGACATCAGCAAAAAGCCACGTCAGCCTAGACACGTCACCTAGCCACGCAGCTTGCCACGTCAGTAATATCGCCTCGTCAGCACCACGTCACCTAGCTGACCGTTGATTCAGACTGACCTGACCCGGACCACCTGGATCTGACTCGTGGGCATTGACCGTTGACTTTAACTTTTGCGTTAACCTTTGACCAAAAGTCAAAGTCAAAGTCCATTAAGGGATGTATTACAAATGCAAATGGTAAAGATTGTTGATTTCTACTACTTACATGCCCTATCAAAGTTAGGGCAGCATGCTTTGTATAATAACCATTGTTCTTCTTGCCACTTACAATCTTTAACAATATGACACCAAAGCTAAAGACATCTGATTTTGTTAAAAATTTTCCAAATACTACATACTCTGGTAACATATATCCACTGCATATGAAGATTATCAAATATAATCTTAAGTTCGCAAATGACTTTATTTTCTGTACGTGTGGCAAGCGTGCAAGCCTTGTGCGCATGTGCATGTGTTTGTGTGATACTTACGATGTTCCAACAACTCTGGTTGTCTTGTCTTAAGTTTGGTCCCCTTTGAAAATATAGGCCATGCTAAAATCTGATATTTTGGGGTTCATCTCACCATCTAGTAAAACATTGCTAGTTTTAAGATCCCTATGAATAATTCTTAATCTTGTGTCTTGATGAAGATACAAAATCCAACGAGTAATCCCAATGATAATTTCAAAGCGTTTGCACCAATTCAACAATGAACTTCTTGTAGGATCTACAACAAAATTTGTCTCTAGTGTGCTAAATATTTGATTTCAACAGTGTTGAAAAAAGTGGTTTTATGTACTTCAAATATATTCTTTGCATATATATAATAAAAGAAAATAAAACAAATGAGGAGAATATATTTTTAAAAAGAAGTGATACCAAAAATGAAGGTCTCCAAACTTTTGTTGGGCATGTAGACATAAATCAGCATCTTTTCTTCCTCCTCAATGCAACAACCAAAATTTTTGACAAGATTCCTATGTTGAATTTTTGCAATCAAGACAACTTCATTTTTTTAATTCTTCTATTCCTTGCCCTAAACTCTTTGATAGCCTTTTTACAGTTATTTGTTGTCCATCAGATAATAGACCCTATATTTATGATCCAAAATTAAGCATACTCGTAACTATTAATTTAAAAAATAAAAAAATAAATAAAAAATAAAAAAAAATAAAAAAAAGAAAGATTTTAATGCCTCTATCAGCTACTTCAGTATCACATGTCTTAGCTTATGAAACTCATTTTCCACCATTCACACCCACACAATAATGGAATATGAAATAGAGAAAATAAAATAAAATAAAATAAAATAAAAAATAAAAAGTGCAAGATATCAACAATGACAATATGAATTGTAACTGTACCTTAAAAACAGGGCCAAAACTACCTTGCCCAAGTTTGTTGGTTGGAGAGAAATTGTCAGTTGCAGCAACTATGCTACTTTGATTGAAAATCGATAAATAAGGATTTATACTACTGCCCTCAAGCTCGTACACCTCCAAAGAGCCTTTGGTACTGGTAAAGTTTAATGATTGATTGTGCAATTTTTATTGATTGTGCAATTTTCTCTTCACTCTACAGCATATTGATAAACATTGCTCACTATAATTTCGCAACTGAGGATTTATATAGCAAGGAGGACTAATCTAATGACTGTGCATGTGTGCGAGTCAACAATAAAAAGCAAGTGTTTATGTTACCTCAGAACCTAAATACCGGTACCCTCAGAGCAATCTCTGTGAATCAGGACCCTTCACACATCCCTCAGAACCATCTCTGTGATACCAACCCTTCGGAGACTTGGGTTCATACCCAGGCAAACACGTACACTCAAACCCATTATATTTGTCAGGATACTCCTGACCACATTTACTATATGCACCACAATGTCCATAGTTGTCACACCTGTATTGAGGTGCTGTCCAGAGTTCCTTCCATTGATAGTAGCATTCCTGTTTGCAACCCACACAACAGTTTGTTTTGTCACTTTGACAAACCAAATACCAAGATACTGATAGCTGGAGTTACCAGGGCTGAAGAAGCCTAAGGCAAAATTATTTTCTTTGCAAAATCGGAAGAAAAGAGTGCTCAGAATCAAAGACATGACCATTTTTTGGGGGAAAAATGTATTGATATGTGGTTTGGTAGAGGATTATGAAGTCTCCCTACCTACTAAAAGTGAAAAGACAGAGAGAGAACTTTATACAGCAACCATTTTTACTTTTTCCTCAACCTATGATTCAAAAGTCTTTATTCAACCATTACTGAATCTTATGGCAATGACCAGGTTTTGATTTTGATTTTTTTTTTTTTTTAATAATAATAATTTGATAGTTACAGCAATGGGGAGGGAGAATTTGAACCCCACTAATCAAGTTAAGGTGCATTCAGCCTAATAGCAACAATATAAGCAGTAACACAAACATACATATGTTCTTTATTACAAAAAGATTAAAATGTTATATTGTCTTACAAATCCTTACAGAAGCCATTTAGATGCAGCTAACTAGAAGCTTTTTTAGCGAGCTTCAACCTTAGTTATTGTCACGTCATTTATAGAATAAAATTCTCCCCCTTTCACTAATCCCAAATCATTGGTAGGTCTTCTAAAAATAAAAGCAGGTTGTTTAGGAGAGGGAAGAGTTGTTTCACTACTCAGCATGAGAAGAATTGCTAACATTGTTGGTCGATCCATTGCATTTTCTTGCACACATAAGAGCCCAATTTGAATGCATCTCAAGACTTCATGGGAAGCAAATGTCTCATTTATTGATGAATCAACTATATCCAAGGCTTTATCCTCTCTCCACAATTCCCAAACCTGTGTGGTTCATAGCATTATCCATAAGGGTTGTATTATAAAAGCAAATGGTAAACATTGTTGTGTTCTATTACTTACATGCCCTATTAAAGTTTGGGAAGTGTGATTCTGATAAGAATAATTGTTCCTCTTGCCACTTATGATCTCCAATAATATGACACCAAAACTAAAGACATCTGATTTGGTTGAAAATTTCCCAAAAATTACATACTCCGGTAACATATAGCCACTGCATGTGAACAATATTAAAGATAATGTTAAACTTTGTGTATGCCATTATTTTTTGTATGTCTAGCATGTGTTTGTTTGATACTTGCTATGTTCCGACAACTCTAGTTGTCTCATCTTGAATTTGATCCCCTTTGAATATACGGGCTATCCCAAAATCCGAAATTTTGGGGTTTAGCTCAGTGTCTAGTAAAACATTGCTGGTTTTAAGATCTCTATGAATAATTCTTAATCTTGAATCTTGATGAAGATACAAAATCCCACGCGCAATCTCAATGATGATTTCAAAGCGTTTCCTCCAATTCAACAATGAACTTCTTATTTGATCTACAATAAAAATTTTCACTAGTGTTTTATTTACTTCAAAAATATTCTTTGAACTTATATAATAAAGGAAAATAAGATCGATGAATGCAATAGATCTTTAGAAAGAAGTCATACCAAAAATGAAGGAGTCCAAGCTTTTGTTGGGCATGTACTCATAAATCAACATCTTTTCTTCCTCCTGAATGCAACAGCCAAAAAGCATGACAAGATTTCTATGTTGAAGTTTTNGGGGGGGGGGGGTGGGGTTGGGAATCATTATGAATTTTAACTGTACCTTAAAAACAGAACCAAAACCACCTTGCCCAAGTTTGTTGGCCAGAGAGAAATTGTCAGTAGCAGCAACTATGCAACTTAGATCAAAAATCAACAAATCTGGATGTCCACTACTGTCCTTAAGCTCATTGCCCTCCAAAGAGAAATCATTGGATTGATCGTGCAAGTTTCTCTTCACTGTCCTAAAGCATATTGGTAGACATTGCTCGCTATAATTTCGTAATTGACCATTTACCTCACGTGGAGGAGTAATGATATATATATGTGTGAGTCTGTGAGACAATACAATGGAAGCAATTTTGTTACCTTTTTTTTTTTCCTCTTCTTCATTAGCCACGTAAAGGCTATCAAGGATGCCAGAAACAATGGCACAGCAACAGACAATATTGTAATAACCAGTTTCCTCTTATTGCCAAGAAAACCTTTGGACATCTTAATGTAAGTAGCTGAACGAAAAAAAAAAAAAAAAAACAAACAAACAAACAAACAAACGGTGAGTCCACGGTCCAAGAACTGAGATAAGCAGAAGTGAAAGTATGCAAAAGAAATGCTAGCAACCAGAGAAGGCTACCTAACTCCTTTGCATCAACACGCACATTTAGATCCCACCCTTCGTATGAAACCTCCAAAATGTCCATCAATTCACCATACCATGCCAAGCAACGGGTCCCCATCCCGTCAATATTCGTGCTGATAAAAGCTGTGCACGAACAATTATTCAAGCATGCCTGCTCGCATTCTGAGCTACTCATGCTCATGTCCATCCAAGCTGCATTGAATGAATCAGGACCCTTCAAACGTGTCACCTTCACAAACCCATCTCCATTCCCACACATCGACAACCCAGACTTCTTCCTTACACAACCCTCAGAACCATCTCTGTGATACCAATCCATCGGAGACTTGGGTTCATACCCTGGCAAACACGTACACTCAAACTTACTAACATCGTCACTAGACTGCGGACCACATTTTCCATACGCACCACAGTGTCCATAGTTGTCACACCGGTATTTAGGTGCTGACCAGAATTCCTTCCACTGAAGATCACCATCATACCACATAAATTTCTGAAGCATTCCTGAGTTGTCAACCACTACTCTAGAAATGATGGAGGGGTCATCAAAAAAGTAGGCGTAAGATACCTCATCTTTGTTGTTAACAAAATCAATCTTAAAACCCATTGTTGAGACACTTGTTGATGAAGATAGTGATGATGTTTTCCATGGCCATGGATCTGACCGCCAATACAGGGTCGAACCATTATACAGGGCAACTTGTGGAGAGCCACAAGTAGGATTCATCTTATAGAAGTAGTCCCCAGTTCCAGGGTCATCTTGTGACTTCCAAGATGTCAAGAACCTGTCTAGCCCAATTATCCGATTCAACCCAAGCCTCATGTTTGGAAGCAAAGTGTCTGTAGGATGATCAAAGCTTTGCCATAACACCTTTTTGTTATTGCCCTGGATCAGTACCAGGTTTCCTGAATCTTGAAGCTGAGCAACACAGGAGGTTGTCCCCTGGACAGAAACATTTGTAGACCAAAGAAGACGGTTAAAACTGTCATGGAGGACAAGGTTTCCAAACTGGTTGATGGAGAGAACTCCAGAGGAATCATTGAGAGGATGATTCCTGTTTGCAACCCACACAACAGTTTGTTTTGTCACTTTGACAAACCAAATACCAAGATACTGATAGCTGGAGTTGCCAGGGCTGAAGAAGCCTAAGGCAAAATTATTTCCTTTGGAAACCAAAGATTGGTCATCCTTGATGAATTGGTCTGGTGTTAAGGTGTCAAGTGAAGTGCAAAATGGGAAGAAAAGAATGCTCAGAATGAAAGACGTGACCATTATTTTGTGGTATATGTGGTTTGGTTGAGGATTATGAAGTCTCCCTACCAAAAGGGGAAAGAGAGAGAGAGAGAGAGAGAGAGAGAGAATAATGAAGTCTACCTGAAAATGGCGCATTCAATTGGAAATTGCATCTTGTCAATAAGTCAGCTTACACAGTCATTAAGCATCACAATTCTACTTGAAAATGAAGGCATTTTTCAGAGAAGGTATTCTCCAATGAAGCTATTTTTCTACCTGAAAATGACTATCATATTAAATATAACAATACCTAATCTTGAATATCTGTCTTTATTTTAGAGCAACATGTTAAATATCATTGACTTTTAACGCACATTCCTTAATTTAAGATATAAAGAGTTATCAAGGCATATGGCCAAATATGTGTTAACCTTGAAGTCTTGAATTCCCGAGCTTTGTGCTGTCCTGCAGCTAACCTCTGTCCAGAAAAAACTCAGTGGCTTTCATAAATCAACCTATTACTAGTTGATTATGGCATTTATAAATTGGTACAGCCTATATAATCCACAAATGTCTTGAAGGAATTTAAAATATGACAAATAGGGAAAAGCCTCACGGGTCATAAATTTTAAAGTTTAGTCAGAAATATGAATTAAAGAATAGTGTGATTAGGTAGCCATAGAATTCCGTAGCCCTTGGGACCCACGGTGACTTTGACAGCATCAGCAAGCTCTTTCACACCCTTAAGCACAAGTAATAAGATTAAAACCGATTGTAGAATTCTATCTTCTATAAAAAAAATAAATAAATAAAATAAGACTAAAATGACTGTGTCTAAACCCCGAATTTTATATCTTTGGCCGCATAGTTTCTTCTCTAACTCAATCTATTACCAATCTAAATCACTGACACACAAAAACAAATAAATATACAAATCACATACACACAAAAAAAAACACAACACACATAGAAAAGTGTCGGACAACAATAGAGAGAGTACTCTCCAATAGACTCCCTACTGTGTGCCTAAAGTGAAAGTAATCTTAAAAACATGAGTCGAACTTAGAATCACACATTGAGTACCTAAAATCCTGACTTTTATGGGAAATTGTTACTTTTAAAACAAACTAGTCGCAAACTCACGTGATGCATAAGAATGAATAATTATATTTTAGTTATGGTATAATATATAATTTGTTCTCTAAATTTTGTGAAAAATAATTTATTCTCTTAAAAACTTAAACAATTTCTAAAATTATTTTTCATTTCTTTATCTCAAAAAATATATTACCATTTTATTATTTGGATTTATTTGATTGATATTATTCATTTTTTAGGCAGTCCATATTTTGATAAATTATGCTATCATGCTTATATTTTCCTAATTTGTTTTTCCTGTACAACTAAATTGTTTGAGTTTCAAGTATATTATTCAAAATTTTCATTTTCTTAAAAAGAGATTATTATATTTATAATTTTTCTTATTGTAGGAGTAGTTTCGAACTATTGATTGAGTTTTGTTTACTAATATAGATACATGAAATTGGAACTACATATTCTTAGACACTCCTATGTGACTATACCATATTATAAATTTAATATTTAAAATAATACTCCATCTATCCCACTTTTTTTGTCCTGATTGAAAAGTCAAACTTTTTAAGGGAACATCATTTATTGTCTTGTCTACCTTTTATTAATATATAAGTTTCCAAAACTACCCTTACAAAAATTTATCAAAAATTTGAATTAGTAAATTAATAGGGGTATAATAGGAACATTAGTAAATTAATGACTTTTATTTTTAGAAACAGAACAATATTTTGGACATCTCAAAATGGAATAGAGGACAAAAAAAGTGGGACGGAGGGAGTATGTAGGAAAAAAGTAGACTTTATGTCTAAAATTAAACATTTCACCTATCAAAATGAAAGAAAATAATAAGTATAACATAAAGAGGACATGATCTAATTTTTTTTTTTTATTACATACACTTTTATTTATTAAGATTTAATTACCTTTAACTGGATCTTCATATCGCATTTTTGTTACTACACTTCTATTGAGTCTTCTCATTTGTCACATCATTATTCTTTTTAGTATTTATTTTTTACTTTTAATTTTTTGAAAATATTAAATATATAAATATATTGGCTTTACAAATTCATTTTAGATATTTTTAACTATACATATTCATTTAATTTAATTTTAATGTTATAACTAAATAATAAATCAATGAAAAATAAAAATAAAAATATTGTATGTACATATTCATCTTGGGCGGTTTAATTTTAATAGTTGATAGACACATTCAAATACATAGCCAATTGTATTTTGATATAAATTCAAAATCTCACTTCCAAAATAACTAAGTATTATGTTGAAAAAAAAAAATCAAACAAAACCTAAAAGAGGGAGAGAGAAGACTTGTGACTGAAAACTTAAAAAATCAAACACACTACTAAATCGTATTAACCCAAAATAGTATTATATAAAAAAAAAATACAATGATTTATCAACCTAAATAATATATATATATATATATAGAGAGAGAGAGAGAGAGAGAGAGAGAGAGAGAGAGTAATCACCTTTTTCAGGAGAGATATAGAAAATGAAATGAGAAAAAGAAACATCAAATAAAAATATAGTTATAAGTCAAACACCAAATTATCCAAGCCATTATATATAATAGAATAACATTATATTCTTGTAAACTATATTTATATACAATAAAATAACATTTAACAATTATAGAAAAGAAAAAATGATAATAACTTAAAAAAACAAAACCAAATTGGAACCCAAAGTAAAATTCTAAAGAACACATAAATACATCAATACAAAGTAGAGATACAAAAAATAAAAAAATTCACACAAAAATAAAACATGAGAGAGAGAGAGAGTAATAACCTTTTTTTCATGTGAGAAAATATGTATAGAATGAGATAGAGAATGTCATATTTATAGTAATAAAATGGGGATAAGAAGAGTCAAAATAAAAGGAAGAGGAAGAGATAGATGAAGAGTGACATTAAGGTTGAGAGTAATTGAGAGATTAAAAGGTAAAAGAAAAGTTATGGTTGGAAGTAGTGGAGAGAAATGAGAAATAGGTAGATGATATGGCCGCTGATGTGGCTCAATAGGAGCGTAGCAACAACAAATGCTACGCTTCAACTTTTAGATATATATATATATATATAGATGTGAATCCCCTTTTCCCATTTAGGGATGGTGTGGTACTAAGGCATTAAACAAGAAGACCAAGACATTTTGTCTGGTTTCTCAAAAAAATAAAATTGTATGTTTTTACACCCTTTAAAACACAAGTTGTTTAACTTAGTTATTTAGTCAAGTGATTACTTAGATAAATTATTCAGATCTAGGTTATAACAAAGCAGTGCGGAAAAGTAAATAACACACTATATGATAACCCAAGAAAACCAAACCGATAAAAAACCTAGGGAGGATTTAATCTAACTATCCTCAAGGTAAAACAGATCCACTATAAAATAATTGAAGTTTTACAATAAGACTTAGACCACTAACATCCTATTGCTACCTCGTGTAGAAAACTTACTACCACGACCATGTGACAACTCTGAGTCCACGAACTACTTCTTTCCTTCATCCACAGCAACCACAAGTACTCCCACTTGTGTTTTTCTTTAAGCTCTTAAAACAACAACTAAAGAGATCACCAAGCTCTTGACATGAATCTTGATCTTGATAACCCTAAGTATGTATGAAGGTAAACACCTCTAGATCTCACAAGAGATTCACACACATAGCATATCAACAACATCTAAAACGTGGCTACGGTTTTTCCTTTTATACTTGAAGCAAAATATAAAACCCTACACGCCATATGGGCTTAGGCTGAGTTGGAAATTTTGCAAAAAAAAAAAAACAATCTGCACGAGCTTCGATCGATCAAATCTAATTTTCGATCGATCAAGCCTTGTAGATTTATCCAATAAATCCTACAGTACACTTGATTCCAACTTTACAAATAAACACACTTTGAGCAGCCTAAATATAGACTCTAAGTTTTGATCATGTTTTGCCAACATTACACATTAAAGTTCTAATACATTAAGTTCCTGAAGTCTTTGAACCTAACAAACTCCCCCTTTGGCAATTCGTGACAAAACACATAATAAAACAGAAATGCTCAAAGTTACAAAATAAAACAGCCCAATAAACAATTCAACCTAACTACTATCTATCAGTTGCCAGTGTAGACAGCAGCACGACTAAATAAACCTATATACTCTTGAAACACTCAACAAACACATAAACGCATGTGTATAAATACAAGTAAAACAAAATAAATTCTTGATTTCACAAAACAAAAAAATAAAAGACATATATCATGAATAACCTCATAATATAAGTCAATAGCCAATGTAGCACATGTGAAACAAGAAACAAAAATAGAAATAAAAAACATAAAACAGAGTATCTCCCATACAACCCATAAAAACAAATACATCAAGATAAAAAAATCATGAGCCAAAAAATAAATACATCATGAAGCACCTAGATACAATCTAAAGCTCCAAAACTCCAAAACATCAAAATCCCCCCCTATCTCCATCAATATGTACTCCCCCTTTCTGTGATGAATTGCCAAAGGGCAATCAAGGCTCATCATCAAAAGGAGGTGGTGGAGTAGACCGCCGAACACTCGCCAAATCTGCATGCAATGCCTGAAGCTCCGCGAGCACATCCAACAAAAGCTGTCCATGCGACGCTTGAACGGTCATGATAGCATCCAACCGACTATGAATGGATGAATCACTTGACAAAGAAGGTGGAGGATCAACGGCAGTAGTGGGATCAACATAAACCTCAGCAGTAAGGTCACCTGAAGAAGGAGGCTGAGATGCACCTATAGAAGACTCGACTCTAGGGCGTTTAGAGCTAGCTTTCATCTGAGCTGCTCTCTACCTAAGGAAGGTGGCACTGATGGGAGCTATAATATGTATGGGCTCAGACGCGGGAAAATTCTCTAAACCAAGATGTAACAAAAATCCTTTGTATAAAAACAGGGAAGAAAAGACCTTTTGTTGTAAAGCTACTCCTATGAACCTCAACCAAGGAACGAATGAAAAGAGTAGGAAAAATCATAGGAGCATCAGTCACAAGGGCATACAAAAATGCACAACGCTTAAGAGGAATGGTGTGCAAGTGAGAGATAGGCCAGATAGAATGACAAGAAATCCGAAAAAACAAATAATGGATCTTAGTAAGCTCATGAGAGGTGATACGAGGATCAGTACCCCACTAAATGGAAGTATCGGTGAGATATGGAATAATGTCATCAAGAGGAGGGGTCTCAGAATAAGGATACACAGGCTGTTGTACCTTTGGTACACCAAGAGCAGTGGCCACTATTGAAGGAGTAATGACGTACTTTTCACCCCTTGTCCAACTCTTTACATACTAAGTGTTGGAATCATTGGAGTGGACAGAGAGGTTTGAATAGTACTCTCTTATCCAAGCAGCCAGAGGAGGGTGATCTATATCCAACAAAGGTAACCAACCCCGACGCTCAAAGTTCCTCCTAATCTCCAGATCTAACTCATCTAAAATCACTTTTCTCTCAGCCCAAACAAACCTAAAAATTTTCAGCTTCTCATAGGTCTCTTGGTTTTTCTCAAACCTAAACCTCTCACTATCAAAGGCTGGGGTAGAGGTGGAGGTGGTTTTCCTATTGGCCCTAGTTTTCTTAACCATGATGCTAAAAGGTTAAAACAAGAACAAAAACAGAAACCAAAGAAAGAAAACAAAACCAATGGCAGACTGCATTAGAAAGGGTTGGAGCATAAAACAAATCGCAATAAATAACAAACTATATGATGCATGTAATGAATGCACATATGATGATGCATGCTCAATGAATCGCAATGAAATTTGTTCAATTATACTTTATAAACCAACAATTGACTAGAACAAAGAGTTTTAGAACAAAAACCCCAAATTTTGAAAAAACCCGATTTCAAAAATTTAACCAAATTGAATAATTAATCATTACACTATATAGAAATCATCATATAATGACATAATCAATCAATTACACAAGTCAATTTTACCAAATGAAGCCCAATTGAACAAAATCCCCAATTTCTTAAAGTTTCAAGCCCTAGAAATTTCAATTGATCTCAAATCACCAAATTAAGCAAATTAATGCATGGGAAACATGTTAATAACATCTAGAGACAAAAACCCAATGATCAAATGTGAAAGAAAACAACCTAAAAAAAATAAATAAAAAAATAAAAAAACCAAAAATCTTAGGTTCGAAAATTTAACCTAAAATGCATGAAAATTGTGAATAAATTGAAAAAGAAAGGGTAAAAATGACTTAGAAGCAATAGAAGACAAAAACCCTTAAGAAATTATAGGAAGAAAACAACAAATTTGGCTTAGATTGGATCAGTCGAAGAAGAACAATGAAAAGTGTTTGAAAAGTTTTCAAAAAGTGCGAAGAACATGTGAGAAAAGACTTTTTAAAACACCTTCAGATCGAAATTCGATCGGTCGAAAATTAGCTTCAATTGATCGAAAAACATATTTGATCGATCCAACATCAATCGAGCACTGATCGAGCCAGGAAAAATGTAACCAAAGTTTTTATCGCATTTTCGATTGGTCGAGCAACATGTTCGATCGATCAAAAATAAGGAAAAAATCAATTTTTTTGAAAAACAGAGCATTTTAATGCAGAAACTCCTCAAAACACATTGAATTATGAATAAAATACATGAGTATGAGATGAAATTTTTTTCAAAAACACTTGAATCCAACCCAGAACTTCCAAAAACAAGATTTTCAAAAACACTTACCACCACGACCACATAACAGTTTCGAGTCCAGGAACTACTTCTTTCCTTGATCCATAGCAACCACAAGTACTCCCACTTGTGTTTTTCTTTAAGCTCTTGAAACAGCAACTGAAGAGATCACCAAGCTCTTAACACGAATCTTGATCTTGATAACCCTAAGTATGTATGAAGGTAAACACCTCTAGATCTCACAAGAGATTCACACACACAGAGCATATCAACAACATCTAAAATGTGGCTACAGTTTTTCCTTTTATACTTGAAGCAAAACATAAAACCCTACACGTCATATGGGCTTGGCTAAGTTGAAAATTTTGCAGAAAAAAACAATTTACACGAGCTTCGATCGATTGAATCTAATTTTCGATCAATCGAGCCTTGCAGATTTATCCAATAAATCATACAATACACTTGATTCCAACTTTACAAATAAACAAACTTTAAGCAGCCTAAATCTAGACTCTAAGTTTTGATCATGGTTTGTCAACATTATAAATTGAAGTTCTAATACATTAAGTTCCTAAAGTCTTAGAACCTAACAAAAATAAAATAAGAAGACCATGACAACATCATTTTAGGCCCAACAAAAGCAACATAATAAATGTACATTAAAAAAATAAAATATATAATAAAAAGGCTAAAATGCTAATTGAACCGAAATTTGATATTTTAGTTCCTTAGGTTTACTTTCATTCAATTAAGTCCATTAATTTTTAAATTTATTCAATTCAATTACTTTGTCCAGTTTTTTTTTTTTAATTGTTATTAAAAAAATATTATTTTTTGAAAATAATCTATAAAATTATTTATTAATTTTACAAAATTTTATGTGATATTTTTTGTAGGGACAAGGCCTAAAAGTGGTATATTGGGTCTTAGGCCTTATTTGAGGACATTGGGACGTCCGAAGAGAAACAAGTAGCGGAGGGACATTCCGACTCAACAGTTCATAAGTAAGAAGGGAGTAGAAGGCTACCTGAGGAGTGATGTCTCCTCAGACTGGACGAACACCGCTTCTCCACATATCCCCGCGACAAAAACGACCCCAATAGAGGCAGCGGTGTCAGAGGCACGTTGCATAAACCCATGAAAGGGAAGGAGATCCAAAAATATTTAAGGAGCAGGCATCACCTCCGCATTAAATGCATAGCAATTACTTTTCTGGCTGCATTTATGTGGAGAAAACCCCTGAACAGTTTTTCCTTGATCACCGTAACTCACAGAGAGCCAAAAAGGATGTCTGATGAGACGGGTACTCGAGTAATGGCTTGGGCAGTTGACAAATGGGTGGCTAGGATCGCCAAGGAGGAGATATATAATGGGAGAGACCCCTGTTGAGAAGGGAGAGAAAAAAAGAGGGAGGGGAAAGGATACTGTACCTACCTGAACTACATTTGTAATCAATTTCATTGGTCTGGACAAATATTTGCCTCCTCGGCTAGGCATTCACATAGTCTTACGTTCTTTGTTCTTGCATGAATGACTTTCAAAAACCGTCCTAGCCGTTGTTAAATTCATTGGGGTCTAGTTCTTTAATCCACACTCTACAAATTTATTGTGCTGGGCTTACTAACCCACAACCCCGTATATATTGGGTTTGGGCTGCAAATCGACCCCTTACAATTGGCGCCGTCTGTGGAAAGGACTTGTGTGATAGTAAGTACAATAGTGAACGATGGCAGGTTCAAGTCCACACCAAGCAGAGCCATTGGGATCCAGGCGTGACGACCCCTTTGTCAACCTTAAACGAAGAGGCGATCGCGAAGGAAGCGTGAATACCAACATACTGACAGGAGCCAACCTCAAGAAGGGAGCCATGTCTCCCATGTAAAGAATAACAAAGCCATGCAATTGGAAATCAACCAACTAAAGAGGGAACTATGCCATGCACGACGAAGACGAGCTCCCTCCAACTCTGAAGCTTCTTCCAATGATAGGAGGGACGTCAATTATAGGCGAAGGTCCTGAACCCCGCCCAGTGAGTCTTTCTCCTACGAAAAGGAATGCCACCATGAACAGAGGGTCAGAAACCCGCCCACAAAGGCGTGGGAAATGATGCTGTAAACAAGGCCTTGGACCAAATCTCCAAGTCACCCTTTACGTGCAAAATCGAGGGGGGCAGGCTTCTTCAACGATTCACTCAACCCATCTTCACCATGTACAACGGCAAGACAGACCCTGTGGAGCATGTGAGCTACTTCAACCAGAGAATGGCTATCCATTCTAGAGATGAAGCCTTGATGTGCAAGGTCTTCCTATCAAGCCTGGGACTTGTCACCATGAGATGGTTTGACAGCCTGAAGGCAGACTCCATAAGTTCCTTTAAGGGGCTCACCTAGGCGTTTGGTTCCTGCTTTGTCACCTGTAGCAAACCTCCTCGGCCTTTGGCTTCCCTACTATCCTTAAGCATGTGAGAGGAAGAGACTTTGAAAGCGTATTCGAATAGATACTAGGAGATATTCAACGAAATAGATGGTGACTTTAATGAGGTGGCCATAAATACCTTCAAGCTTGGCCTCCCAACTGAGCACGGTTTAAGGAAATTTCTGACTAGCAAACATGTCACCAGCGTACGCCAGCTCATGGACCGGATCGATAAGTATAAAAGGGTCGAAGAAGACCAACAGCAAGGGAAAGGGAAGGAGAAGGTTATCCCTCAGGAGAGGAGGGATTTCAGATCGGACCAATACAATAACAACCGGTCAAGGAGGGACTTTGTCAGGCAGCCAGGTTCCACCCACCCTCAACCAGTCAATGCTGTGTTCCGAGAGCTAATGCATTAAGTTCTGGAGAAGATTAGGAGTGAGCCATTCTTTAAGTGGCCAAGTAAGATGGTGGGGAACCCCGAAAGACAAAATCGCAACCTCTATTACCAATACCATCAAGATCATGGACACACCACAGAAGATTGTAGAAGCCTATGGGACCACCTAGACCAACTTGTCCGAAAAGGAAAGTTAAGGCAATTCTTGCATCATTCCAGCAGTCAAAGAGGCCAAACGAATTTAGAGCTCTGAAAGGACGATTCTTCAAGACCTCCCTTGGGGACGATAAACGTTATCATTACTGCTCCAAGGAAAACTGGCTCCGACCCCTCACGAGTGATGTATGTGGCTCAGCTACCGACCGAGGATGCTAAGTGGGAACCAAAAAATGCTAGACTGCAAGCCCAACTGGTTTTGGGCTTCTCGAACGAGGATAAGGTCGGAACCATCCAACCCCACGGCGACACGTTGGTGGTTACCTTCAGGATTGGGGGATACAATATGAAGAGAGTGATGGTGGACTAAGGTAGTGGTGCTGAGATAATGTACCCTGATCTATATAAGGGGCTGAACTTGAAGCCAGAGGACTTAATGCCTTACAACTCGCCCCTGGTGTTTTGATGGGAAAGTTGTCATCCCAAAGGGTTAGATCAGGCTACCCATACAGACTGGCTCAGAAGTAGTGGAGGTGAATTTCATTGTGGTAGACGTATACTCCCCCTACACTGCCATTGTTGGCAAACCCTGGCTTTATGCTTTAAGGGCTATTTCCTCTACCCTGCACCAAAAAGTGAAATACCCGTCCGAGGGTCAAATTAAGGAGATTTTTGGGAGCCAACTAGCGGCCAAACAATGCCTGGTGGCTGCCATCTAGCATCAGCCCAGAGCCGAGCCCTTAGCCCGTAACGAAGAAGGCTTATAGCAATTAACAGGCACGGTGTCATCCATTGAAGGGGCCGTGGAGGAGGCGAGGTGCGAAGATTTAGTGAAGGTTGTTATCGGTGACGATCCAAAGAAATTCTTTCAAATTAGGACCCAGCTACCCCCTTCGGAGAAGAAAGAGCTGATAGAGTTTCTTAGAAGAAACGTAGATATCTTCGCATGGAGTGCTTACAAAGCCCCGGGGATAGACCTGAACTTCATCTGTCATCATTTGAATGTTAATCCGTCCATCACTCCCAAAAGACAACTTTCTCAGCGCTCGTCCAGGGAACACTCCGACACTGTCAAAGAAAAGGTGAAGAAATTAAAGCAGGCAGGGGCTATCAAGGACGTTTTTTACCCCAAGTGGTTGGCCAATACCGTGGTGGTGAAGAAGAAGACTAGGAAGTGGCGAATGTGTGTAGACTTCACAGATTTGAATAAGGCTTGCCCAAAGGATCCTTTCCCTATGCCTAAAATAAACCAGCTGGTGGATGCAACCGTGGGCCATCCTTGGATGAACTTCTTAGATGCCTTTCAGGAGTACCATCAAATAGCACTAGCCTTGAGTGATCAAGAGAAGACGGCTTTTGCCACGCCCATAAGAAATTACCACTACAAAGTGATGTCATTCAACTTAAAGAATGCAGGCTCTATCTATCAAAGGATGATGACTAGGATGTTTAAGCCGCAGTTGGGCAAGATCATTGAGGTCTATATAGACGACATGGTGGTAAAAAGTAGGGTAGCATCCGAGCACTTGGGAGATTTTGGAAAGGTATTCGAAGTTCTGAGGAAACACAAGTTACGCCTTAACGCTTCCAACTGTACCTTTGGTGTGGAATCAGGAAAATTTTTGGGCTACATGGTAACCCATAGGGGAATCGAGGTCAACCCCAACCAAATTAAGGAAATCAATAGTCTACAACCACCTCAGAATCCTAAGGAGGTCCAAAAATTAATCGGAATGACTACTACTTTGAATTGGTTTATCTCTCGGTCGGCTAACAGGTGTCGACCTTTCTTCCTACTCATGAACAAATGGAAGGGATTCGAGTAGACCAAGGAGTGTGCCTTGACCTTCCAACAGCTTAAGGATTATCTCTCTTGGCCCCTTATCATGTCCAGCCCTAAAGCTGATGAAGTTCTGTTCGCTTATATCGCTGTGGCTCCTCATGCCGTGAACCTGGTCGTGATATAGCTTGACGACGATATACAAAGGCTAGTTTATTTACATGAGCAGGTCGCTACACGAGGCCGAGATCTGCTACTTGCTATTGGAAAGGTTATTCTAGTAGTGGTACACGCCATACGGAAACTCCCCTATTACTTTCAGGCACGCACAATCATTGTCCTAACCTAACTTTCACTCAGAGCCCTGCTCCGGAATGCTGACTACATAGGGAAGATTGCTAAATGGGCCACGATCCTGGGGGCTTTCAACATCAAATACATGCCTTGCACCTCTATCAAGGGATAAGTCCTCGCGGATCTGGTAGTTGAGTTTGCTGAATCCCCATTAGAAAAAGAAATGGAAACACAGTCCATTGATGGAAAACTGGTTGGCATGGTCTTCTAGTGGGGCACCCTACCCTGGAAAGTGTACGTTGATGGCGCAGCAAACTAGAAAGGTTCTGGAGTGGGATTGGTATTGGTATTGCACGAAAGGATCACCATCGAGAAATTGTTGAGATTGGGATTCTTGGCCACTAATAATAAAGCAGAGTATGAGGCTCTTCTAATGGGAATGTCCATGGTTCGAAGAATGGGTGGAAGGGCAATAAAGATATTCTCGGACTCCAGACTGGTCGACGGCCAAGTAAAAGGGAAATTCGAAGCAAGGGACGAGAAGATGCAAGGGTACTTAAGCCAGGTTAGACACCTGCAGTCAAGCTTCAAATCCATTGACCTGTTTCACATTCCAAGGTGTGGAAACACCCACGCTAATTCCCTGGCCATACTTAGGACCTCCTCGGCGCAGAGCATGCCTCGGGTGATCCTCGTAAAAGACCTTTGCAAACCTACAAGACTAAACGAGGAGCTAACACATGTTCATCAAGTTATGGTAGGGTTAAGCTGGATGGACCCTATAGAGTCGTTCGTAAAAGAGGACACTTTGCCCGAGGAGAAGTTAAAGTAGACAAGATACGAAGAAAGGCTCTTCGGTTCTGGCTATTCGAAGACCAAAAGTTGTACAAACCCTTCTTTTCTGGGCCGTACCTGTTATTCGTGCACCTCGAGGCAACAGAATTACTTCTTGAGGAGTTACATGAAGGGATTTGCGGCAGCCACACTAGAGGTAGATCCTTGGCACACAGAGCCATCACTCAAGGCTACTGGTGGCCAAATATGCAAAGAGAAGCACAAGAATATGTAAAAAAGTGCGATTAGTGCCAACGGTTCATGCCAAGCATACACCAGCTGAGCGAAGTCCTTAACCCTTTATCCAGCCCTTGGCCATTCGCTCAATGGAGCTTAGATATTGTGGGTTGTTTCCCAAAGGCAGCTGGGAACAAGAGGTACCTTTTAGTCGGCACAGACTATTTCACCAAGTGGGTAGAAGCCAAACCTCTAGCGAACATCAGAGATGTGGATGCCAAAAAGTTCGTCTGGAAAAATATTGTCACCCGATTCGGGGTCCCTCGTACCCTCGTCTCAGATAACGACTTTCAATTTGATAGCAAATCTTTTAGGAAATATTGTTGTGGGTTAGGAATTATGAACAGATATTCTACCCAGCCTATCCCCAGGGCAACCGACAGGCCGAAGCTGTTAACAAAGTTATAGTGAGCGGAATCAAGAAAAGGTTGGATGACACGAAAGGGAAATGGGTAGAGGAGCTGCCTGGACATACCGAACCACACCTTGCAGATCCACAAAGGAGACCCCCTTCTCAATGACCTATGGAGCAAAAGCAGTTATCCCCTTGGAAACTAGTTTCCCAACATTAAGGACCAGCTCCTTCAGTCAAACCACCAACAACGAACTTCTGGAAAGGAGTTTGGACTTGATTAAAGAAAGGAAGGAAAACGCAATGGTTCAATTGGCATACTACCAACACAAACTCAAACAGAGCTATGATGCCAATGTGAAGCTGAAACCAATAGCATTAGGTGACCTGGTGTTAAGGAAGGTCCTTGGCACTGCGAAAAACCCAGCATGGGGAAAGCTAAGACCCAATCGGGAAGGACCCTATCATGTCACCTCGATGGCTGGTATAAGAGCGTATTTTCTGAAAGATATGGATGGGCACGTAATACCATGCCTATGGAATGTAAACAACCTGAAAAGGTATTGTTATTAATGAAAGTTTCTTCTGTTGATTTGTCCATTTATCAAAGGCATTTTGTTTCTCATTTTTCAAACTATTATAAGTGTTTAAACTATAACCCAATCAGGCTTGAAGTCCTCGGACCAACTGATCTGGGAGGGTTAACACTCGAGTTCAATGTTTATAAGTGTTTAAACTAGAACCCAATCAGGCCTGAAGTCCTTAGACCAGCTGATTTGGGAAGGTTAACACTCAATTTCAATATAAGTGTTTAAATTAAAACCTAATCAGGCCTGAAGTCCTTGGACCAGTTGATCTGGGAAGGTTAACACTCAATTTCAATATAAGTGTTTAAACTAGAACCCAATCAAGCTTGAAGTCCTTGGACCAACTGATCTGGGAAGGTTAACACTCAATTTCAATATAAGTGTTTAAACTAGAACCCGATTAGGCTTGAAGTCCTCGGACAAGCTGATCTGGGAGGGTTAACACTCGAGTTCAATGTTTATAAGTGTTTAAAATAGAACCCAATCAGGCCTGAAGTCCTCGGACCAGTTGATGTGGGAAGGTTAACACTCAATTTTAAATTTTCTAAGTGTTTGAACCGCAATCATGCTGTAGGGGAGTTGGCACATTTTGGCACCTATCCTATATATTCAAACAATCCATGATACCTATTCATTTCTCACTAAGTCATAGCCAATTCTTCAAATTGGTGGCTCTGGACAGGTTAAAACTTTTTTAGTTATTTGACCAAGTTAAAACTCTTGAGGTATTTATCCAAGTGCAAACTCTTGAATTGCTTATCCGAGTACAAGTACTGTTAGTATTCGCCATGGTTAGATTGGTCACAAGACAAATTTGTTTCCCATGAACCTTCTTGAGAATGAGGATCTTGCTTGGGAAAGGTTTCAAAAGGCTATGACTGACGAGGACGTGGCTGTATGTTATGACGTGTCTTTGAAAGAATTTGAACACTCTGCTGTTAATGATCTCTTCAAGGTATGTTTTCATTATTTTGTTTTCATTTCGTCTTGTCATATTTCACATCTCTCGTCTAACCAATTTCTTCAATCAATTGCATATGTAGGCCATGTCAAAGTTCATAGCAGCATCCAAGCAGGCTACTAAGATGGATCAGAACAGAATAAGGCTGTAGACTTAAAGCTAAGGTAGTAGCCAAGGCCATGGATGAGGTGAAGGAGCTGAAGAACCTCATCGAAGAGCTTAAGGTTAATGATATCAAGAAGGATACCTGTCTTGACCACCTTCAAAAGAGGAATGACAAGCTTCATGCCCTTCTTGAAAAAGCCCAAGGAGATGTTATGAAGGAATTCAAAGCATCCAGCGAGTTCACTGTCCTTTTGGATAGAAACTATGCTACTAGTTTTAAGGACTTCCGTTTGGATGCTGTTGAACGCTTCCCTGAAGCTGACTTCAGCTCTATTCAGCTCAACATTGGTGCTGCAAGCTCTCTCCTTCAGACGAGCTTTGAGGATATTAATATTGAAGATGATGCCACCACCCAGCTTACCCAAGATTAGCCTAATTCCAGAGATAATCCACCCCAGTATGAGGTCCGTTGTTTTGGACCATTTGAATTTGTCTAAGTACATTTAACTCGTCCATGTTTTTTAGGCAAGTTCTGATACAATTGCTTTTTTAGGCTGACTTTATAAGGGGATTTGGAAGATGGTTATCTACCCTTTTTTAGACTTTTATGAATGAATGTTTATTGCCATCTTTATTCTTTATTTACTGTTGAACATATTGTATTTTGTGTATGAACGAATTTCCTTTGTATACATCGTCCATATTATATCCTATGGTTTTAAGTGTAGTCCATCCACCTATGAAGGCATTTAGCTCATCCATGTTAGGATAACTTTCTCATGCTCAACATTCTACCATTCATTATATTTTACAAGTGAAACTCGCCTATGAATGGAATTTCCTTTGCCAGCTTCTTTGTCCATAGGTTTAACTTATAGCTTGCACTAATATTCGTCTATAGGCTAGACGACTCTTTATTCATCCTTGTGCAAGATGTTTCCAGCATTTACTCCTCTAAAGCTTGGATTATCTAGCTGGTGACATTTATCCATGGATTTTAAATATTTTTGCATGCACACTTAACCTCGTCCATTAGTTAGACGAATATACCTTAGGTCTATTTTACTTTGCTTTTACCTTATTTAAGGAAAGTTTATAGAAGTTACATCCCTGCGTTCAGATTTACTCGTCTTAGGCTTTTAGCTTTCTTGTGGATTAGTTTTAATGACAACTTCAACAACATGAAAATTGGAAATTCATACAACATTATATGCATTGGAAATCCAAACTGTATTTACACAATATAAATATCGTCCATAAGCATGGCACATGCTTAAAAGTTGGTGCCTTAAGGAAATTTAAAATACTTATGTACAAACAGACTAAGTTCATAACTTCGTCCATCACAACTATGTCCATAGACAATGCACAAGCTAGAAGCTAGTGCACATTTAGGGAATTAAAATACAAAAAGCATATAGTATTAGCAACAAACACAAATAAACATAAGAAAAGTAACACATAACTTAAACTTCGTCCATGATGATGCTCGTCCACGATGATGCTCGTTCAGATTGATGCTTTACTGATAATATCTTCTTAAATGCTCAACATTCCAGGGGTGCCCCAATTTCCGTCCATCCAAGGCTTCCAAGTAGCATAATCCCTACCTTTTGCAATTGTAACCCGGTAGGGTCCTTCCCAATTAGGCCCCAGTTTTCCTTGGGCCGAATTTTAGGTTGCTAAGGAGACCCTTTTTAGGATGAGGTCCCCAACGTTGAAGCGCCTGGGTTTCACCATTGCATCATATTGTCTAGCTATAAGGTCTTTATACCTCGGTATTCTTTGTTCTGTATCCATCTTTACCTCGTCTATCAGATTAAAGTTAAGACGAAGTTGTTCTTCATTTTCCTCGTCCTGATACTTCATCACCCTGTGATTAGTCATGTACACTTCTGTAGGTATGACTGCTTCACTTCCATAGGCTAATTTGAATGGAGTTTCTCATGTAGGGGTCCTTACAGTCATCCTATAGGCCCATAGAACACCTGGTAGATCGTCTGGCCATACTCTCTTTGCCTCCTCAAACCGAGTCTTAATTATCTTCAACAATGATCGGTTTGCTACTTCAGCTTGTCCATTTACTTGTGGGTAGGAGGGTGAGGAATAATGATTCTTTATCCTAAATTGTTCATAGAAATCTCTAAAGGATGTGTTATCGAACTGTCTTCCATTATCTGACACCAGTACCCTAGGAACCCCAAATCGGCATACGATGCTCTTTTAGACGAAGTTCTTGACATTCTACTGTGTGATCTTTGCTAAGGGTTCAGCTTCCACCCGTTTAGTGAAGTAATCGATCCCTACTACTAAAAACTTCATCTATCTAGTTCCTATTGGAAAGGGACCCAAAATATTCAATCCCAATTGTGTAAAAGGCTATGGGGCCATCATCGGGGTGAGGTACTCCGATGGTTGTCTAGGGACATTGCTAAAGTGTTGACACTGATCACACATCTTAACATTGGCCTTAGCATCTGCTTGAATGGTCGGCCAATAATACCCAGCGAGGATGACCTTATAGACGAGAGCTCTTGCTCCTAAATGGTTTCCACATGCTCCTTCATGAATTTCCATCAATACATAGTTTGATTCGTCTAGAGCTAAACACCTTAGGTAAGGCTAAGAGAAACCTCTTTTATATAGTACCTCGTCTATAAGGCATACTTAGTTGATCTGATCCTTAGCTTTCTAGCCTTATTTCTTTCTTCTAGAAGCCTTCTACCCTTAGATAGGCTACTATCGGGGTCATCTAGTTTTCTTCACATTCTATCTGTTGCACTTCTAGAAAATCTATGCTAGGCATGTACTGGACTTCATCAAGTTCGTCCACTGACTCATCTGCTGATGCTGCCTTTCTAGGGATTTCAATATAACTCCTATTCCTCCTGCATATAGTATGGATGAACCATCTACATAGATGACCATCTCCTAGCTTCCTCCACCTCATCTAAATCACTATGGTTTGGAGTGAACTCTACATTGAAATTGGCTAAAGCTTGAGCTTTTATTGCATTTCTAGGTTGATACCCGATGTCAAACTCACTTAGCTCTATAGCCTATTGGATCAATCATCCTGCAGCTTCCAACTTGTTCATTGCCTTCTTGAGTGAACGATCCATCAAGACATTAATGACATGAGCCTGGAAGTAATGCCTTAACTTCCTAGAAGCTGTTATCAGTGCAAAGGCCAGCTTCTCCGTCATAGGATATCGTCCTTTTGCTCCACTTAGTGCTCGACTTGTATAATAAACAAGCTTTTGTACCTTCCCTTCTTCCCTGATTAGTGCTGAACTTACTGCATGTGGGGACACTGCTAAGTATAAATACAATTCCTCACCTGGTATAAACGAACTTAGCAGAAGAGCCATTGTAAGATAGACTTTAAGATCTTGGAAAGGCTTTTGGCACTCATCTGTCCATTCAAACGTCTTATTGAGAACCTTGAAAAATGGAAAACATTTGTTAGTAGCTTTCAAAACAAACTTGTTAAAGGCTGCAACTCGTCCTGTGAGAAACTGGACTTCCTTGATATTTTTTGGTGGCTCTATGTTCAATATTGCTTAGATCTTATTAGGATTTGCTTCAATTCCTCTATGTGAAACCATAAATCCTAGGACCTTCCCTGACGAAACCCCGAAAGCACACTTGCTTGGATTCAACTTCATGTTATATCGTCTAAGTGTGTCAAAGGTCTCTTGTAGGTCGTCTAGATGTTTCTTCTCGTCCAAGCTTTTCACCAACATGTCATCCACGTATACTTCTACATTTTATCTTATCTGTGGACGAAACATATGATTGACTAGCCTCTGATAGGTTGCCCCCGCGTTCTTCAGACCAAAGGGCATCACTTTGTAGCAAAATAGGCCTTGACGGGTGATGAAGGATGTCATCTCTTGATCTGCCTCGTCCATCTTTATCTGATTATAATTTGAGAATGTGTCCATGAAGCTTAGCAATTGATGACCTGTTGTTGAGTCTACCAACTGGTTAATGCGTGGTAACGAATAGCTATCCTTGGAGCAAGCCTTGTTCAAATCAATGAAGTCTATTCATTTTCTCCACTTGCCATTAGTCTTCTTCACCATCACTACATTAACTAACTAATCCGGGAAATAAACTTCCTGAATAAATTCTGCTGTGGTTAACTTCTGGACCTCTTCCTTGATAGCATTATCTCGTTTAGGAGCAAAAACCCTCTTCTTCTGATGGATAGGCTTGGAGGAAGGATATATGTTCAAACGATGGGTAATGAAACTTGGGTTAATTCCTGGCATGTCTTCATGGCTCCACGCAAAAACATCAATGCTCTTCCATAAGAATTGGACGAGGGCTTGCTTCGTCTTCTCTTCCATACTTGTTCCAATTCTAGTAAACTTCTCAGAGTTACCTTCGTCTTGGGAAACATCTTCCAGTATTTTAGTAGGCTCTGCAACAACCCTTCTCTCCTCTATATTCATTGTCAACACATGCTCCTCCATAGCCAACATGGCTAAGTAACATTCTCTAGTGACTAACTTAACAAGTTGGCGCTGGAATTGAAATAGTGTCAAGTAAATGCATTAGTTTGACTTCAATGTTGGCGTTAGAATTCATATGCCATGGTTTGCTTATTATTTTTGGGAAACATGGTGAGATATATATATATATATATATTTGTTTGAATATGTTTTTCTGGAAAAGTTATTTATAATCTATTGATTATGTTAATGATAGTATTAACGTATTATGTTTCCCAATTGAAATCCTTTAAAAAAATTTATTCCTTATGGAATTAGGATTTTATTTTCAAGGGTTTCTAGAATAATTATGGTTCTTGTTCTTGATATTGAAAACCTTAATGTTTGATCTGTAAATCTTCGTTGATAAAATTAAAAAGTGTTTTTGATGGAAGAACAATGAAGATGTCAAAAACGGTTAGTTGAAAATTCTGAAAAAAATTCAGTTTTGCCCTTGAAAAACTGAAAATATGGGTTTTTCGCGGGTAAGCTTCTCGCGAGGCTACTCGGAAAAATGCCACTGAAGCACAAAAAATTTTTGCGATTAAGCTTTACTCGTGAAATAGTCGACAGACAGTAGTGAAAGTTTCTATTTGAATTTTGTGTTTTTCAATTTTTCGCTTAACTCATTTTCACGGGAAGCGCTTAGTCACGAGATACCCGTAAGACAGCAGCGAAAGATTCTTTCTAAATTTGTGTTTTCACTATTTTGCCTTAACCCATATTCGCAGGAAGAGCTTAGTCGCGAGATTCTCGCGAAAATGCATTTGAAGGGAATTTTGAATTTTTTCTAAATGTTTTCAAATATATAAGGTTTAAGGCAATGTGTGATGTGATTACACATGGTTCTAACTAAAAGAGCTAATGAGATCAAAGATATTATTAAATAGAACTCTTATTCTTAAATTGTTTTATGATTAAAAGTCCTTAATTTTTTTTAATTAGAGGTTTTTAATGAGATTAAAATTATAATTAAAAGTTATATAGTTTCTAATGAGATTATAATACTTTATCTAATAAATTAATGATAGAGTTCTATATAACCAATTTTTGATTCATTAGTGTTTAAGGAATCCTAAATAGTTTAGGACTTCCATTTTAGTTAGTGATTCTAATAAGATTAGAGTCTTTATCAAGTGCAAGGTTATAAATTGTGATAGGATCACAATTATTTAAAAGAAAAACCCAAATAATGAGTGGGAGTGTTGAAATAACCTTTTTGTTAAGTTTATTGTAATGTGAATAGATACCTTGTCTTGACTTCGAGTCTTGCATTCCATGCGGAGGGTATTTACTTTACGGATTACAAGGTTAAACTTCTTTGTGATTGCGCGAATGTTCGTTACACTATTGTGGCGTGACTTAGTTACATCACATTGAATTTAAACAATTAAACACATTTAATGTGTAGGGTTAATATTGTGATTAGATCACAATGATTTCAAGACAACCCACTTGTTTTAAAATTTCTAGTGGAAGAGAGATAAAAGGGTTGGATCTCACGGCCTCCATTGTCGGTTCATAGTGGTGTGGGGTAAATATCTCGTCTTGGCCTCAAGCCTTGCATTCCATGCGGAGGATGTTTATTTCATGGTATTACAAGATTGAACTTCCCGGTTTATAGTGGTGTGAGCAAGCACCTCGTCTTGGCCTCGAGCCTTGCGTTCCATGCGGAGCGTGTTTTGCATCATGGTACTACAAGATTAAACCTTACAAGGGTAGAGTTATGTGGCTACACATGGTTCTAAGCAATGGTGTACACTAGACTATGTTTGATAGTATCCTCTATGCTGAGTTCTTGCTATTATTATTTAGAGGCCAAAGGAAAAGCGGCAAATTATTTTTGTTTGGTAAGAGTTACCATGATAACATTAATAATGAGAAAAATTCTTGCCTGATCATAGTGGTTGGTATTCACTCTATGCTGAGGAATATTAATTGCGGGATTAGGTTGTCGTTGCGCCTAGTATAATATGCTTTTCGGGTTCCATATTATATGGTTATGGATGCAAAATGATAATGTCTTGGTAATTATGTTCATGGTCTCAAAATAAAGTTGTCATAAATTTTGTTCTCTAGCTATTATTTTAGTTGAATCGCATTAACTAAGAAATAATTTTGGACATGGTGCTTAAAGGAGCTGAAGTACATATTTATGTTTCAATTCAGCATTGTCATAATTTCCTATACATGATGCATTTAATGGAAGATAGCTTATGATATGATCATAGTCTCCATTGAAATGCTAAAATGTTTCAGTGGCTTCTATCTCAATTCTACTACAGCATGAGATGCAAGAGTTAATACCAGACTTAGACCTTATATTAAGTCTAAATGAGATGTTTGGTATGAATCATATTAAGTGTAAGAAAAGCTTAAGGAGTTCCAATTCTATATCATTTTATGAAAATATTTTATTTTTAAAATGAATTGGAATTCTTGGGTGTTGAGATTATATGTTAATCTCATTTGAATATGATCCACAAGTTCTTGTTAGAATCATTTGATCAATTCAGATTGTTTTTGAAAATAAGTAAATTCTTTTATATTATTAGAATTGATAAGTGAGTTCTACGCAATAGAAGACATCCTAAAAGCTATGGCTAAGATCAATATGATTTAATTCAAATTTTTAGACTAAACCGAAAGGTAAGGGTGGTAAGAAGAGGAATTATAATACCAAACAGTTTGACAAGATAGTTGTCCTAGTAGTTGCCAAATGGAAATTAGACTCATAAGTATGACCAAAAGGAAAGTGTTTCTAATTTTGGTAAAGTTAAGCATTGTCCATGATTGTTGTCTAGATGGAAATTTACATGTTTTACTTTTTAAAGAGAAAGTTTCATCCTTTGGTATTGTATGTTTTGGCACTTATGTCTAGATCTTATTAATC
Source organism: Quercus suber (assembly GCF_002906115.3). Lineage (NCBI taxonomy): Eukaryota > Viridiplantae > Streptophyta > Magnoliopsida > Fagales > Fagaceae > Quercus > Quercus suber. The sequence goes on along the minus strand of NW_027070525.1, from coordinate 29,751 downwards.
TAAATGATATTCAAGATTGGTGAAAGATGGGATTTTTAGAACCATTATTTTATTCTCAGTCTATGAATTCTATTTAGAGGACAATAAGATTTAGGGCTCATTTTCATAAAGAAATGAAGTTCCAATGACTTCTTTAAGTTAGAGCATACATAAAGGAGGAATAGGCTCTTTTAAAGGTAAATTGTTCTAGAAGAAAAATGTCAGAATTTGTTGTAGGACAACTACAAAATACATTTGGAAATGAGATGGTTGTATTAGATACACCACAAGATATTATTCTGTAGATAACTATTACACCGATACAATATCGTAATGGGAGGACTACCAAATAAATTCATACTTTTGGAATAAACTTTTGTAGTTATTCCATAAGGATATGAATTTGATCCTCGGTCCTACGTATAGGCAATAGATGATGAATATGGATTACTGGTTCAAGGTTATGTGAATAGAATTAAATTTTATTTAAAGTCTAGAACTTGTAGAGGCGCCTAATGGCATTAAGCCTATTGTTTTCAAATATGTCTACAAGCAAATGAGATTGATAGTATTGAAGGTGCAAACCTTCAAAGTCAAGACTAGTGGCGAAAAGATTTATTCAGAAAGAAATAGTTCGATTATGAAAAGATTTTTTCACCAATAGTCAAGTTTGACTCTATTTAGATTCTCTTATTCATTATATTTCATTTGGATGAAATATGGCAACGGATATCAAGAAAACTTCTTTTAGTAGCAATCTTGAGGAGGACATCTATATGATGTAACTAGACTTCTTCATAGCAAAGAACTAGTAGTGTTTAGTATGCAAGTTGCTTAAAGTCCATTTATGGACTAAAGCAAGCATCTAAAGCATAAAATATCATATGTGATCAAGCAATTAAATTGTTTGATTTTGATCAAGTATTTAAAAGCCTCATGTGTGTAAAAGTTATATAGAATAATAAATTTCTTAATGTATGTTGATGACATTCTAATCATTTAAAATGATGTAGAGTTATTGTCATCAATGGAATTTTTTGTTGTCTAGTCCAGTTTGATATAAAGTACTTGGGAAAGATTGGTCACATCCTAAGAATTAAACTTTGTTAAAATTCAGGAATTAGGATGTTGGGTCTATCTCAAACTGCTTAAATAGATTACATTCTAGCCAAGTATAGCATGTAATACTTTAAGAAATGATTCTTTCCTTTTAACTATGAAGTTCTTTTATATAGGACTATAGTCCTAAGACATATAAAAGGAAGAGCACATTAAGACGGTTCCTTATATCAAATTGATAGGAAGTCTTTATGCAATGCTAAATACTAGGTTAAATATCTATTTTGCGGTAGGTATAGTAAGCAAATATCAATTGAATCAAAGATCACTTAATTTAGTGGGAGTAAAGCATATACTCAAATATCTTAGGAGAATGAGGGATTATATTCTTGTCCATCAAAGTGAGGATTTGATAGTTACTGGATGTACAAATATTGACTTGTTGTTTGATTGTGATTCATGAAGTTGGACTTTGAGATATGTATTTATCCTAGGTGGTGAAGATACACATTAAGCGTAAATATTATCTCATTAGAGAGATACAAGTATGTGTGAAGTAGTAGTAGAAAAGATAATTTATACATTAAATCTGGCTGAAACTTATTTCCAAACCTTGCCTTAGAGTGACTATGAATTACTCTAAAGGGAGATAAGTGTTGGATATAGGGTAAATTTTCTTATAGGGCAAGTGGGAGATTGTTGGGATTTATGCCCTAAAATCCAATTTATTGGCATGTCATAAATAATTAAATTGTTTAACTATATGAGACTATTTATTAATGAACTAATGGGACATTATCTTAGTCCATGAGATGCATAGTATGTGATTTATGTGAAAAGTCACAGAAATATATAAATCACAAGTTCTTTGTAAACTCAGAATTTTAGTTCGTAGTCGGTGATGAAATTTGGCATTTCATCTGCGAAGATTATAACATATCAACTAAGATGATTTGTCTTGGTCATGGAAGTGGAGACTTCTAGTTGATATGTTGATATGTTTTAAGAGTTAAGACATATTGAACTGGATCGTTGTGAGATTTATTATTCTCCTAACGATTGTCAAATGAATAATAAATCTCACGACTTCTATTTACATCAACTCTAAATCCTGAGAGAATAATAGACTTGATCATGAGATGTAAGTTGCTTTGATATATCAAGAGTGAGATTTATAAGTTACAGTCAAGACCTCAGTATGTTGGGCAGCCGCATTTAGTGTTGATGGAATATATATTCTTATGATGAAATTCATAATCTCTTAACGGAGATATAAGATGTTCCTTTGAGATAAGTTTAATGGGTTTGGTTATTCAGAGTGTTGGACCCAACCACTTTAGTAAGGTGTATATTTATAAAATTGGATTTCATAAATATATGATGAATAACATAAATGATTAAATTGGGTACTCAAGGATTAAGATGTAGTAATTAACAAAGTGACAGTCAACATTCATGACTTTGTATTACTACGAATATTTTAATGAAGGGGTTGTATGTATAATAAAGTTTTGAAATATAATTTATTAATAAGGTCTAAAGTGTAATTATATTCTTATAGTGATATTAAATATAATTAATGGTAATTTTGGACTTGTCAAGAGTTGACAGAAAAGTCCAAGGCCCATTGAATCTAGAGTTTTATTTGTTCCCCTTAGTCTCATCTTAAGCCACAAATAAAAACCCAATTGGGTAGGCCCAAAAGGCTAACCCAATTAGATAATCAGTTATTATTTAATAAGAGTTATTAAATAAAAAAACTACTAGAATAGAAAAAAAACGTACGTATGATGAAAAGAAAAGAAATCAGTTTTTCTCCACAAGGAGAAGAAGAAAGATTTTTCTTTAAGAGTCTATGTACAAAAGACTGATTAAGAGACCACACATCTTGGGCATCATGTGGAATTGAGATGAAGATTAAAGATATTTTCAAGTCATGGTTTTAAATTTCACTGCATCAAGGTACGCTTTCTATTCTTTATTCTAGAATTCATGGTTACATGTTATATTTCATGATTGAAGTAGATCCGTATTTGTTACTTCTACTGTGTGTTTTGTATGAAATACAAAACTAGATTTACCAACACTTCCTTGACTTGGAAGATTGTCTTGTTGAAATTCCTCCTATAATCACTCTTATTTCTCCAAGTGGAGGTCGTGAAGGCTCTTTTACCTTTCCCTTTAACTTCTTATCCTTATGATCTCATCCAAGAAAATTCATCAACTTTCCTTTCCTGATGAGATTCTCAATCTGCAGCTTCAAGTCATAACATTCGTCCATGTCATGCCCATGATCTCCATGGAAGCGGCAATACTTGTTCTTATTGCGCTTGTTAGGATCTCCCCTCATCTTCTCTGACCATTTCAAGGATGGATTGTCCTTGATCTGCATAAGCACTTAATCAAGCGAAACATTCAAGGGCGAATAATACAAATTCCATCTTGAAGACGAACTTGTCTTCCTTTTGTCTCTATCCTTCTTCTCTCCCGTCTGGACTTTCTTTGGACGAAGACCTTGTTCAGGATGGCGTGGGAGCTCTGCTTGCATCCGCTCTGCTCTCTTCCTCTTCTTGGCAATGATCACATCTTCTACATTCATGAAACTTTGGGATGAATGGACGAGTTCAGCCATGGTCTACGGTTCTTGTTCATAGAGCTTGTGGATGAATAAATCCAAACTAACTCCATTGTGGAAGGCTACTAATAATAGCTTGTCATCCATCTCGTCTACCATCAAGGCTTCCCTGTTGAAATGAGTGATGAAGGACCGCAAACTTTCATTGTCTCCTTGCTTTATAGTTAACAGGCTGGACGAGGAGTGTTTATGCCTTTGACCTCCAATGAAGTTATTGACAAATAACTTACTCAACTCCTCGAAAGAACTAACAGTTTTCAGAGGTATCTTACTAAACCACACTCATGCTGGCCTTTTAAGGGTGGTTCGGAAGGCTCTGCACATTATTTCATCTGGAACCCCTTGAAGGTGCACTGTGGTCTTGAAGGTTGCAATGTGATCACATAGGTCATGCGTTCCATCATACGAATCCAACGAAGGCATCTTAAACTTGGAAGGCAAGGGATGACTATTGATGGAAGTTATGAAAGGGGAATCGGTTTGATGAACTAAATCATCTACATGATTCATCCTTCTCATATTTTCCCTCATCTCGTCCATGACCCTCCTCATTTAATCCATCTCCTTCTCCAAGTGTGGCACCTTACGCGAAGCTATACCCCGTGAATGATTCTCGCCCTC
>NW_027070525.1:9322-12573 GCF_002906115.3 Quercus suber | reverse complement strand
TTTTTTTTTTTTTGAGAATCAAGTACTTAACTATAGTTAATTTGTGTTAAGTGATTTGTTTTTAATGAGGTGATATGTTCTAGACCCTTAGATCTATTTGGACTAAATCTTCACCTTTAAATGGAGACTCTCCATTTCCTAATGAAATGGAGAGAATCCAAATTCCCAAAACACAATCTCTCCAATTTGGAGAGAAGAGAGAGAGAGGAGAGAGAGAGAGAGAGAGAGAGAGAGAGGAGAGAGAGAGAGAGAGAAAGAGAGAGAGAGAAGAGAGAGAGAGGAGAGAGAGAGAGAGAGAGAGGTGCTGGAAAGGGAACTGATGGAAGTAAAAAATATTCTCTAAGGATCCGTTTAGATACAACTGAAAACTGAAAAACACTATAGCAAAATAATTTTTAAATGTGTGAATAGTACCGGGACCCATTTTTAATGAAAAGTTGCTGAAAAATAAAATTTGTAGGGTCTATGAACAGTACACACCGTGCACTGTTCACAGAAAAAGTCAAAACTCCGACTCAAAAAAAAAAAAAAAAAAAAAGATCCTAAACGCAAAACGTGCATCTGGAAAGCGCAAAAGCGCTTCCCAAACGCCACACTAAGTATTGCTTAAGTTGCATTATGCATGTGCACAGTTTCGTTTTCTCTTTTTTAGAAGATTTGTTTTTGTTTTGTTTCCACATAGAGCATCTCTACTAGGCTCTCCAAACCTATTTTGGGAGAGCAAACACAACAAAATATAAGCTCCTTCTCTCTCTCTTCATTTCTCTTTTCTATTTGTTTCTTCATAGCACTGTCTCTCCACTCATCCTCTTGTACTCTCTCACTTTTGTCTCTAAACAAAGAATTGCTAAAGTTACACATGCACCAAGTGAGTAGTGACTAAAAAAAAAATCCACTTTTTTTTTTCTTTTCTTTTCTTTTTTTTAAGTTGCGAGCTAAATATAGTGCACAATAATAATTTTTTATATATAAATATACTATCATTTAATATACACCAAAAACTAATTGGTGTCTTGATTTAATGATACTATCATCAAGAGCGGACGTCATAGATTGAAACTCTCTCAAAAAATTTATTATTATTAAATATAAGTGTATTAATCTAACATTACTAATTTCTATAATTAAGTTGTTTTTTTATATAAAATTATGTCATTAGCCCATAATAATTGTGTAGGTATCCCAAGAAAAAAAAAACTAATGATATATAATATGGGTATGAGAATCTAATAATATATAATAGGGATATGAGAATAAATTCATACAAACTATTTTTTTTTTTTTTTTATCATCTTGTTTTTCTTCTCAACTAAACAAATTAGTTTTATATTCTTTCATTTTTCCTTCTTTCCAACCAAACACACATAGTGGAATAATAAAATCTCTTCTATCTCCCACTTTTCTATCCTCCACCATTTTCTATCTCCCACTTTTCTATTACTTCAACCAAACGAAGCCTTAAATTTAAATTAACTCAAATCTAAGCAAACTAAAGTTTTCAAGTTGCAAGTGAACAAAAGCCAGCACATGGTTTATTTAGAACATAAAACCAAATAAAGCATCCTCCCAGAACTTTTTTCCCCCTGGTAAAAAGACATCAGGTGTGAACATTTGGCAAGCATTTTCTATTCTAGTTTTCATTGGTTTTGCCTGTCATAACAAGCTAGCTTGCTACTCACATCAGTTGTCAAAAATCAGAAATGACTCAAACAGAAGCGAGTGCATAATCAAATGAGCTACAGGATTCCATGGGAGTAATGCCTATCAAATTTATCAGAGTGACTTCAACAAGTTGAGTGATACAGAAACTTTTTTTCCAAGGCTGCTAACAGGACCTGTACCAATTGTAATAGGTGCATAATCAAAAGTTATCATAGTAACTTTAACAAGCTGAGTGATACAAAAACTTTTTTCACAATTGTTAACATCATTGTTATAATTGGTATATAATAAAAATTTATCATGGTCACTTCAACAAGTTGAGTGATACAAAACTTTCACAACTTTTTCATAACTCCTAAATGCATAACAAAAATGAGTTGAATAGTAAGAGCATTCACATCCATTTAGACAGAATTTAGGCAAATTATAGCATAAGAAACTATTTTTTTCTATTTTTACCTAATCACTCTCAACTACATCCATGAAAGTGATGTTACTCCTATAAATCTTGAAAAGTTGTGAAAACCATAAAATATAATAAATAATAAAATAACGTTTAAAGAAAAGTGTGTGCCTAGTACTGGATTTTGCAGAAAATGCTTTGAAGTAATGAAATTATGTCTGGGTGCTTCAATGCGATTCAAAAATATCAGACAGAATTACACTTTACTGTTAGATCATTCGATCATTCTAAATTCTTATAATGCCCAGGTAATCAGATTATGCGTATGCAGTCAACCCTGCAGCCTCAAAGCTTTCTTTCTTCTTCCAAACTGCTTGGCAAGATAACCATATTGAAGAAGGGTAACAAGGTACAGAAAATTCCATCAGCATGAATGCATGACATTGGAATCCTCCCTTTTAAACCATTCTTCAATCTAACATCTAATGCTAGCAATAAAGAAACAAAAAAGAGGAAGAAACACACACAAACACTAAGTAACAAAATGGAGGAAATATGTGTCAGTGGAAAATCCTGAAGCCTCTTAACATACATGGATACACTCTTAATAGACCTACCAAGAAATCTAGAGGACCTATGGAAAGGAAACTTGTGCAATCCTAAATTATTCAACCAATAGATTGGAACAGGAATTAGATTTCATCCCCCAAGGAACTTTAAAACGCAGTTAGCAATGAAGCATCATTAACATTGTGCAGCCCAACTATCCAAGTCAGACAATGTTATCAAAAGGCAGCACAAGCCACATGAACCTCATTCTTCATCTGAAAGATAGGGTCTAGTCCAAGTTAGACAATGTTATCAATAGGCAGCATGAGCAAAAACTTCAACGTATAAAAATATATAGGACACATAAATATTAGTATATGATGGAAATAGCTTCAGAATATAACACTGCAATGCCACATCAAGTTCAAGTGCTTAGTTGTTGGATACTTGGATCCACAAACCAAAGAATCGATTTTACATAGAATTCAATTATATAAATTTTAAATGAATTCAATTCAATTTATTTCTCTCATTCAACAGAATCCTATGGGTTTGATTTTGAAACCAAACAAGCAAATGAAATTTTTTTTTTTTTTTTTTTTTTTTTTTGGAAACAACCCTTTTTTAAATCTAAGAG
>NW_027070525.1:0-4892 GCF_002906115.3 Quercus suber | reverse complement strand
AAATTGAAGGATTTATTTAAAAAAAAAAAAGATTGCTTGTTGTATATCTTTTCTTGTTGTAGGAAGAATGTATTCAAGTTGACCAGATTCTCAACTTGTACAATCTCTCCTTAGCAGCTGTTTACTTTTAGTATTGGCACATGTGTATTAGCAAAAACATGTTGAAGGTGAGAATGAGGAAATGTATTGGCACATTCTATTAATATAATGGAAGGTTTGGGAAAGAAATGGATCTACTATTAGAAAAAGCTGGGTTATTAGCGTAGGAATGTGTTTTAGTCATCAACTCTGGAAACACACACTGATGTGATGTTAGTGCCCCTTTTCACTTATGGAACCATTCATGTTTAAAAAGAATGATTGATCGTGTGAGGAGTATTAACTGTATTGTAGAGCATGTGAGAAATAGGGGACTGAGGAAGATAGCTAAGAAAGAATTGAGAAGCCTATGAATTTAGTTTCCTGTTTGCTGTTCTATTTGTTTTATTTTTGCGCTTTGCTGTTGTTCATCCTCGAACCCATTGTATGTTTCTTTTTTATTATTTCATCAATAATATTACTCATATTACCTATCAAAAAAAGAAAAAGAAAAAGAGAAAAAAAAGAGAAGCCTTTGAATTTATAATAAAATAATTTTTGATAAGTAATAAGTTTTATTGATATCAAAAAATGGAACACCCTAGTACACAGGGAGTGTACAAGGGGTCAAACAAATCAAGAACAAAAATTACAAGAATCTAGGAAATCAAGAAAAGAAAAGAATGATTGGTTTCGCATAACAGCCCACCAATCCAATAAAGTTCTAAAGAAAAATAACTTGAGGTCTAGTATGGATCTCTCATTATCTTCAAAACACCTTTATTTCTCTCCCTCCAAAGACACCACAATAAGCAATGGGGAACAATCAACCATTTATACCCATTTTAATGATGACCAAACCTACCTTGCCAACAAGCTAGAAGCCCCACAACAGATTGCGGCATAACCAAGCTTACTCCAAATAAACCAAACGCCATAGACCACAAATCCATAGCAACCGGACAATGAAGAAAGAGATGGTCAATTGATTCACCATTACATTTGCACATGTAGCACCAATCCAATATCCAAACCCTCCTTTTTCGTAAATTGTCAATTGTTAAGCATTTCCTTAAAGCAACAGTCCAAACAAAGAAAGCCACTCAAGAAGGAATCTTCTGTTTTCAAATACTTTTTCAAGGAAAACAGTAGTCATTAGATCCCACTAAAATACTATAATAATCCTTAACCATGAACCTCTTATCTCTATCAAGTTTCCAACATATCTTATCCTCACCAAACCCCCTTATTGAAGAACCGTATATGGTATCCAAGAAACCTGACATAGCCTCTCCTGAGCATGCACACCCCTAAAGAAACTTACATCCCAAAAGAGGACTCCATTAATGGACTTCATAAGCTTAGCCACACTAGCCTCTTTATCTCAGCAAAATCTAAACAATTCAGGATAGCTGACTGCAAGAGATGTCTCACTGCACCAACGGTCTTGCCAAAACTTCACTCTAGAACCATCCCCAATATCGTATAGAATGTGACAAGAAAAAGAAGGCCAATCCCGAATAATATTTTTCCACAAACCAACACCACATGGACCATTAACAAACCTAGTACACCAGCCACCCCATACGTAGCCATGTTTCTCCTCTATCACTTGCCTCCAAAGGGCAGCCTTCTCAATCCCAAATCTCCATAGCTACTTCCCAAGCAAAGTTTCATTAAAAAGTCTTACCTTCCTTATCCCCAAGCCACCCGAAGAAATGGGAGAACAAGCAGTAGCCTATTTAACCAAATGAAATTTGGGTTTATCACCAATGCCACCCCATAAGAAATTCAACTGAAATTTCTCAATTCGGTTAGCCACAATAGCAGGTATAGGAAATTAAGATAGAAAATAAGTGGGTAAATTAGATAGAGTGCTTTTAATTAAAGTGACTCTACCTCCCTTGGATAAGTACAAACGTTTCCATCCCGCTAATTTCCGTTCCATCTTCTCTAGAATTGGGTTCCATATTGTCTTATCCTTGAATTTATCTCTCAAAGGAAGACCCAAATATTTCATTGGAAGAGTACCTTACTTGCAGCCAAGGACATTCAATAGTAAGTCAAAATTATGCACCACACCAACAGGAACCAACTCTGACTTGCCCAAATTTATCTTTAGACCAGAGACCGCCTTAAACCAAATAAGGATCATATGGAGAAACAAAATCTGATCTAGATCAGCATCACAAAAAATTAGAGTGTCGTCTTCAAAAAGGAGATGAGACACTGCCAAGGATCTTCCCTCTAAATTACCCACACTAAAGCCTAACATGCGACCTTCATGGACAACTTTATCCAACATTTTTCCAAGGGCTTCCATAACCAAGACAAATAGCAAAGAGACAATGGGTCACCTCGTCTCAACGCTCAGGAGCTCTCAAAAAACCCACAAGGAGAGCCATTAATCATAATAGAGAAGTGAACTGTAGATAGAAAAAAGAAAATCCACCGCCTCCACTTAGTAGAGAATCCACCCTGTTCTAGCAATTGCATAAGAAATTCCCAGTTTACATGATCAAAAGCCTTCTCAGCATCTAGTTTGCAAAGTAGCCCTAGAAAACTGATAAAGAAACGTCTACAGGAAGTATACTAAAAGTTAAAAAAATAAATAAATAAATAAAAAAGCAGATTGAAAACAAGAACATAGCAAGAAATATCACAGCCTTTGTATCAACGACAAATGCGTAAAGGATCAAGAAACTCCATTAAAGAGTACATAGAGAGGGTAAGAGACTGTGATGCCCCTTCGAATAGAGTCTTCAAAAAGAGAAACTTGAGATTTGACAGAGATAGCTTCTTTCCCTCAAACGTGTGACTATTTCGTTCCCTCCAAATACACCACTATGACATGCTGGAACTTCCCTCCAAATTTTCACACATCTTTGACCTCCCCTTACTCCATCCTAAGATTTCAGCATGGCGGCAACAGAATTTGGCATGACCCAATCAATCCCGACTAGATAAAAAATGATCACCCACAAATCAGAAACAAAAGGACAATGCAGCAATAGATGACTAACAGATTCCCCATCAGATTTACATAAACAACACTAATCTACAATAACAAAACCTCTCTTCCAGAAGTGGTTAGTCACCAAAATTTTTCTTAGGGCTGCCTCCCAAACCGAAAAAGGAAATTCTAGGAGGGGATATAGACTTCCATACACACTTCAAAGGAAATGGGGAAGTAACCTCAGCATCTGCTTGAAGCACCCTATAATAGCTTTTTGTCTGAAATCCTTCTTTGGAAGAAGAAATTGAAACCAATTTATCATAAGCATTAGGAGTAACCTGTGCAGCATACAGATCATCCAAGAATTGAGCCATTGACTCCAACTCCCAGTCTTTTGCCTCTCTTGTAAACATAGGTTTCCAATGTACTTTATCATTTACCCACTCCATATAATCTGAAAACCAAGCATCTCTTATCTCTAAAAAATCTGAATAAATCCAGATAGCTGCCTTGAAATGTTTTACTTCCATCCCAAAGATGTTTCCAGAATAGAATTTGGGAACCATTTCCCACCTCAAACCGAATGAAAAACACAAAATGGTTCCATCCCATCCTGATGTGCTTCCAAAGCCCCACCCCATGCGGCTCCCTAACCACACCAGAGTGCGATTCACATCTGTCTGTGCGTATATTTTAGCCCTGGTTCTGATACAGACTGGGTTTATCTTCTTACAGTAGTGTGTGTGTGTGTGTGTGTGTACGTTATTCTCAGGAAACTTTCGTATACCGTCCATTTCTTGAAAATTCAAATCCAAGAACGTGAGCCTATAGTGACTTTATTTTTCATAGGAATCTTGTAGTTGTCTTTCATCATTAAGAATGTACTTGTGTTTTGAACATCAGAGTTTGAAACTAATGAGCAGTTATAATTTTGTGGCACTGCTATCCAGAATAGAGTTTGAGATTGTCAACATCACACTTGCAATTTCTGGTGATAAAACAAGGACGGAAAAAATATATATATAAAAAAAAAGGGGGTGAAGACAGAATTTAGTTGACAAGTAGTTAGTCTATAAAAGCATATTGCCGTAAGGTATGTCTTTTTTGTGTAGTAGTTTGGTTCTAAGCTTTTTAAAAATTTACATGTCATTAGGTTGGGGCACATGGTACTGGTGCAAGACTGCCTCCCATTGATGAGCAGGTCATCAGCATGAAACTGGTAACTCCTGCCAAGGGGACAATAGAGGTTTCAAAAGAGAAAGATCCGGAGCTGTTTTATTTAGCTCGTTGTGGTCTAGGCGCTCTTGGTGTGGTAGCTGAAGTCACAATCCAATGTGTTGAGAGACAGGAGCTTGTGGAGCACACAACTGTCTCAAATGTGAAAGAAATCAAGAAAAACCACAAGTAATCACCATCCTGTTTAATGTGCAAATTCTTTCTTTCATTCATTGTAAGAACATTATGGTTTGTGGATATAGCTTGCAACTAGCAACTAAATGATTGAGACCTAGCAGTACTTTGAATAATTAATCTGGTACTTTTGAGCATACAACTTTACCATGATGTATTGAAAGGTGAAATAATCTGGAGCAAGTGTTGGAGAAATGCTTTGTTCAATTAGTACAAGATTATATTATTGTGATGACTTGTGAAATGAGGATTTTGAAGTGCACCTAGGGTTTAGTTGTGCATTACAAAATTGAATTATTAAGATGGCTGTGGGCTGGTGCTAAACAACCTCTATTTCTGTGATAAGGTTCAGAGGCAATATGCTCTCTTATTTCATCTTTCTTTATGGAATATTCTCTCTCTCTCTCTCTCTCTCTGCTTTTGTGTGTGTGTGTGTGTGTGTGTGTGT
>NW_027070524.1:83030-100465 GCF_002906115.3 Quercus suber | reverse complement strand
AATTCAGAGAGAGAGAGAGAGAGAGAGAGAGAGAGAGAGAGAGTGTGTGTGTGTGTGTGTGTGTGTGGTGTGAACGGAGAGAAAAGAGAGCTTCAAATTAGTGAGAGTGAGAGACTGATGGAAAGGAAGAAAGAGAAAGAGAAAAAAATGAATAAATAATTAAATAAATAGAATATGAAATTAGAACATGTGATATAGAGTGTATTGTCAAATTCTATATTAAAGTAGTAAAAGTAAGTTTTGGTGTGTAAAAATAGAAGTCTTTTAAGATGCTTGACAACATGCTTTAAGTGACTTTTGAGATTAAATTCTATATGGACTTGGTGTAAACCCTTTAGTTTACACCTTCCAATAAGGACATGCCACATTACCATATTACTAAAATAAAATGCATATGATCATGTAAGATAACATCTCAATAAATACCATACTTCAAATTTAAGTAAAAGACTAATGTGGTGTTATTAGATGTAATATGATGTATTGAATTTTAAGTAAATCACTGATGAGACAATATCTTTTTGAATAGTGTAAAACATGAGTTACACTCTATCCTTACCAAATTTAAACTCTTTTGAATTTGGATAAAAGATAAGATCTAAAATTGGGCTATAAATGAACCAACTGTTTATAAAGATGTTTAAATTTGTTTGTTTAGCAAACTAGTCAAGGCCAAGCTCAATTTAGGATTGTATTAAATGAGTCAAGCTCAAATATGATAATGTATTAGTTAACATGAGGCTCAATTTAATTATATATAATGTTATATTTTATATATTTACTTGTCTTAAAATATACTTATATAGACTTGAGATTAAATTGTATAAGTTTGAAAATAAGTTCATATGAAATCAAATTATTATTTGTAATTTTTTGACAATATAAAAAATTTTATTTGTAGTAAAAATTTATAAATTTATGAAGGGTACAAAATTATAGTCATGGTTTTACTAGAAATTTATTGATAATATAAATATTTTATTTGTAGTAAGTTAATCAAGAGCTTATAAATAAACTCAAGTTTTGCTTAAACATCTGATTGTGTTTGGTGAGCTTAAATTTGAGTTATGACGTTGAAAATAGAATTATATATGACAGAACATGTACTTTTAATGGACTAATCATTTCCAACCTTAATCCAAAACGGAATAACTTGGATTTAACATTTATAGCTTGGATCTAACATTGACCCAAAGAAAGGATCTCATGACTTTATAGAAATTTCAAATTTGTTTACACTTTCAAATGTTTTTACCCGATGTGCAATTGAGTGGAAGCACCGAAGGCAAACAATGTGGAATTGGTAGCAGCCATTATTATCAAATTTGAGGGCTTTTTAAAGTTGTGTTTTTCCCAGTTTGGTCATAGTTGCACACAGTTAGATGCAGATGCAGAAGCAGTAGCCCCACATATATATATATATATATATATATATATATATAAAATTGGGTAGCCTTGTGGATGGGAACACAGGACTCTAGGGTCTATTTTCCTGTCTGCCGCGTGAACCAAGGAAATCCCCCAAATTTTTTTTTTTTTTAATTTATAAATTTAGAACATTAGTATTGAGGGTGTAAAACTCTCAAGTTGCTAAAATAGCCACTAATCATCTAAAAAAGAGCCAAGAGATGTATACCTAAATTTTCTTACAAGTTCTTATATTTAAAACTTACTATTTATGAGTTTGTATACTAAAATAATATATTTATTCAATTTTTCCTCTTTGTCTCACTCACTTTATATTTATATTATTATTTGATGGAATGATTTATATTATTTTAATAAGTTGTATGTAAAAATAGAAACTGAAATATTGAGTGAGTTATAAAATAAGATAATAAAATTAATAAAGTGACATTTGAAAAGTAAAATAAAAATTTTTTTTTTATCCTCGGATGCTAAATACTCTTAGAGTCCGTTTGGATGAAGGAGTAGAAAAGTGAGAGGATGGAAAAATGGGAGGATGAAAAATATTAGTTTTTTCTCTTATGTGTTTGGTTGGAGGGTGAAAAAGTGGGAGAGTAGAAAACTCTTTTGTTTGATTGGAGAAGAAAAGTAAGAGGATAGAAAATAAAATTTATATAAAATTACCATTTTATCCAATTTAGGTAAAACAAAAATAATACATTATATTATTAATAAAATATGTATGAATGATCCCTTCGTTAAAAAACTAAAATAAAAAGAGGATAAGAAGTTCAAAAACCCAAAACTTTTTTTTCAAAAAATAAAAAACCAAAACAATTTTTTATATAAAAAAAAAAAAAAAAAAGTCAAGGACATGATTCACGAGTTCAAACTTACATATAACACATCAAGGAGGGGGTAAATATATAATTTTAAGTGTTTCCTCCCAAATTGAGAGGAAAAAACTTTGTGGATCCGGTGAATTTTTTTCTTCAACATTTTTCATTCTCAGTGTTTTCTTTCTAGTACCAAACAAAGAAAAACATTATTTTTCTTCTATTTTCTTTCTTCATTTTTTACCCTTTTTATTTTCACCCCAACCAAGTGCGTTTTGGATTGGATACATCATTAGCCACCCCCAGACAGACTAGGGTAAAAAGTAGTACTTTTGTTTGTACACACTAATCTGCAAAAGTTGAAAAAAATGAGAGAAGTGAGAAAACAAAGACTGTTTTCTTTTTGGTACTTTGAAATTTGAATCAGTATTGGCATATATAATAATAAAAGTAGATAGATCATCACTATCACTAACAAGAAGTAAAACCATCTTTTGTTCTTTTCCCTTTCTGAGAAAGTTGGAAAAACCCTTTTTTTTTTTTTTTTTTTTTTTCTCTCTGACATCTGTGCTTGTTGTTCCTCCTGGCTCCTAGTAGTACACTATACTATGCCACTGTTTGTCATAAAAGCAGCTTAATTAAAATCTTTAACTTTCTCTCCCAGATTCTGAAGCAAGTACTAGCAAGTTATATCCTCTATTTTTCTGGGCGGGGAATCCCTTCCCAAGGTAAAAAAGAAAAGAAAAAAGGCTATAGATCTTTTCACCTTTCTGCTCTGCTCCCTTGGCCTCTTCTTCCATCTGCTGCTCCCACAAAACAAGCAAAGTTAGTAAGCATATCATATAATGGATGTAAGTTCCATCAAAATTAAACCTTCTACTTCGATCTGCTACTACTTATTATTCTTTCTTTAATTTTGGTTTTTACACATATTTATTCTGGGTCTCTTTTCTTTTGAATGTGATTGATGGAGTGTGTCTCTCTCTTATTAATTAAGTTGCAACATATATATATGTTGTTTATTGTTATTATTATGTTATTATAGGAATATTGTAAGAGGAGTGGACAAATCCCGGCGTTTGGGACTGGGATAACGCAAACGAGCTGCCAATCACTCAGTATTTCGAGTGTGCAAGACAGGCCGGTTTGATTCGCTACAGTAGTTCTTCCTCCGGAGAGACTGATCATCATCCTTACGTGCGTGGCGACTTGTACGCCGTTGATTTCAACAAAACATCTCGCTTTGTCCCTCCTTTACGCAAGGTCTCTCTCTCTCTCTCTCTCTCTCTCTCTTCTTCTTCTTCATCCACTCCTATTAATTACCTATTTTACATTTTTTAAAAAATATTTATTTATGATGTTTTAATTTGTTTCTTTATTTGGGTTCAAAATTTGAGTGTGTGTTGATATATTATTAGTATTTCCTGTTTTTGAAGTTTGAACGCAAAGTAAGAAAGTGAGTCAAACATATGTGACACATTTCGGAAAATATGGCTGGAATTGGAAGAGCTCGCTTTCAGATTTCAATGTCAAAATTCCCAACTACTATTTTCTCAAACATCCTTATATATATATATATATATATATATTTTGTTCTTTAGGTTCGGTATAATTGGTACAAGTTTCACACATTTTCGTGTGCAAAAGTCAAGGGAAAGGAAAAAAACTACGTTCATTTTTGTTTGCATTACTTTCATTCCATAGATTTCGAGAAGTGCTTGTTTATAATTTTTTATTATTATTAGAGACGATTATTATTATTATTATTATTATTTGTTTTATAAAAAATAAAAAGCATAAAGTTTATGCATATAATTTACAGAAACAGTGAAACATATTTACATTTAAAAAAAAAAAAAGAATATGTCCCTATTAAAAAAAAAAAGAATATGTAATAATGTTGTAACTTGTAACTTACACAAATAATTTAATTAATGCATATGCTGTTTCATAAACTAGAAAGAAAAAAGAGTTAGATGTTAATTCAGATAATTCAAACATTCTGTTTACAAAATTATATATATATTAATTATTTGTAAAAAGAAAGAATTGGTGAGATAGATAATGATGATTTTGAGTCTGAGCATGGAAATGCGGGTAATTTGTACTGTAGACGACAAGGGAAAGGGCGGTGGTGGTGGTGTAAGAGAAAGAGAAAAGCGATATAATAATAATAATCATCATCATCCGCAACTCAAGGAGCAAAAAAAGGCAAAAGTTGCTCAGAAGGTTTGTGACGTGACGGAACCGTCAACTAAAACCACTCACACTGCTACTACTACTATTCAGAACGACGCCGTTCCACCACCTCCTCCTGCTTCAAAACCCATTGATGAAGATCTCTACAAAATCCCTCCTGAGCTCCTCCTCCACACTTCTAAGCGGGTAGGTCCCTCCCTCTTTTAATATTTTATTTATTTCTCTTTAGATTAACTTAATTTCTTAATTTGTGTAATTATGAGTGCTGCACAATTTTTTTTTTCTATTATTGATTATTGGTAATATTAAATATACAAATGTTTTTTACCAATTACTGATGTAATAAACGATAATTGGTAAATGTAAAAGTAATGTTAATGATAGGATAGAATGTTAAATGAAAATCAATAAAAAAACTGGTCATATCAACAGTTTGTAAAAATGTTATAAAATAATTTGTGTTTGCAGTATTACTCATTACACAAACTTGTTACTTTTTGTCAATCACACTTGAAGTTAACATATTGTAAAATTATGTGTTAGTACTCCTAAGCTCACTAATAAAATTATATTAAGCATATATAAATCATAGTTAAAACCTATTTAACAAACAATATAATTAAGTAGTATTAGCCAAGACCTTCTCAATTATATCATATGGCCTTCACAATGAGAAATATGATTCAAATGTCATCTTTCATGTTGTAATAATTGAGTATTTAAAAGATTTAAATATTATTTACAATAAATATAAAAATGGAAAAAAGTATGAAAATCCAACACACAGCAGGATTATAGTGTCACAAAAAGAACAAGGAATGGATAATTTAGAGCATGCATTCTCCTGCCATCACTTTCTATTTAATTTCCGCAAGATTCATATTTATATTTATTAATTGGCTTCACGATATGTCCATATATAGACTCTTTTTTTTTTGAGAATGTGTCCATATATAAAGACGTTGACAAATAATATAATATTTAATACCATGCATGAGTGTGGCCCGTGACTGTGAGTGACACACAACAAATAAGGTCTCCTTAAATATGGTACTGATTCAATCATGATGTTCAAATATTTCGTCAGCTGCCAAGCTTAGCAGCTCTTGCATGCCCCAATCTGATTATCTTTGTCACAAATTAATTGTGACAAGATATTATAATAATAAAAATACTTTCTGTACTTAATTTTGACTTAATAATAATTTTTGATTCTAACCACAAAAAAAAAAAAAAAAAAAAAAAAAAGAAAGAAGAAAGAAAGAAATGTGTACGTGACAGATTTTCTAATCTATATATATATATATATATTTTTTTGTAGAAAAAAATGCTGGGTTCTTTTCAAGATGCCTGGCACCGGCCTGCGCTGCATGAATTTGGGAACTCCTTGTTTGCTGCTTCTGCCGACCAAAAATGGGATATGTTGAAAACTATGTATTGCTGCTCTCTCTCTCTCTCTCCCCAAAATGTTTCACAGTTGATGAATTTAAGCCAACGAATTAGGCAGTATAAATAATGTTGATTAGTTTTTTTTTTTTTTTAATTTTAATTTTTATTATTTTGAGTAATTACATAATTCTGACTGAAAAATAACATGGAAATTGTAAAAAGCCCACACTCATACATAGAGAAAAGAAAATGAATATAGAAAGAAAGAACTTTCTGGAATTGCAATGATCCTTAACCCACAGTTATGAGTCTCAGTTACAATATGTAAAAAGAAGAGAGAGAGAAATACAAAAACAGTTACAACTGAATCCTACACGTGTGATAACAGAGCTTAGCATGTGTTATAATTGAATTCAACAGCCTAAACTCTAATACAGTAGAAACGACACCATTAGACTTAATGAGGAACGACAGCGTTTTGCTTTAGGTGAAACTTGTGTTTTATAAGCTGGACAGAAGACATTGTTTTGGATTTGACCGTTGGAACAGTATCATCTTCTTCATTTTAAATCATCTCTGGTGCCCCTCAAATGAAAGGGGAATTTCCACATGAGTTTATAAGAGAGCCAGTGAAATCTGGGATAAGGAAGACCCTTGGTAAAAATATCAGCAAGCTGATCATGAGTGGAAATAAACTTAACCAAGAGATCACACCTAAGCACCTTCTCACAAACAAAATGGTAATCAACTTTAATGTGTTTTGTCCGAGTGTGAAATAGAGGATTCGAGGCAACGGCCAAAGCATTGACATTGTCACACCACAGTAAAGGAGGCTGAGGAAGAAAAATACCAAGATCACGAAGAAGCATACGAATCCAACATAACTTAGGGGTAGTAGAGGCCAAGGCACAATACTCAGCCTCTATTGAGGACCAAGAAACAGTTGCCTGTTTCTTAGTAAACCAGGTAATTAGACAATTCCCAAAGAAAACCACAATACCTGTAATGGATTATGATTAACTGGATCCTTAGCTCAATCAGCATCACCATAGGCAGAAAAAAAAAAAAAAAAAAAAACCATCACCATCAACACCTCAAACCCACAACCCCAAATCACAATCCAAAACAAATCACAATCACCTGGGTTTGAAACCCACCAAACCCACCACTACCGAAGAAAAAAGAAAAAGAAAACACCATCACCACCTTAAACCCACAACCCACCACCCCCAAAACAAACTCTATCACCCATAATCAAATGCAATCCACCACCACCCACAATCACATGCAACCCACAACTAGGAAAAAAAACTGCCCAAACTTTATCGAATGCGATATCTCTACCAATTGATCCAAGCACACCTAATTCTAATGCTCTTATTGTGTTATTTGAACTTTATTAAATAGCTAGTAATAGCTTGAATAGTTATCTTTGTTTGTTGGAAAGCCATGATCAAAATAAATAAAGTAAGTTTAGGAACACATCTTTTGTGCCACAACTCTCATTTATCAACCAAGAGTGGTGGGCCCATGTGAAATTGATTATCCACCACTCACAATCAACCATTTTTCAATTAATTGTGACAAATGGTATACTTCAAGAAGAGCAAAAATTAATAATTTGAATTCCTTTTTTTAATATATATTTTATAAGAAAGAATATAATATTTTTTTTTTTTTTTGGTTGTTGAATAAAAAGTAGGTCTCTAGTGTGGACTCATGAACCCCTCATCACTTGACAGTAATAAGTAATAACATTTTTTATTTTTATGTTTTGATAATGAAAAAAGACTTCATTAAGAAGAAATAGAAAAGCAACATTGGCCATGAGTCCAATCCATTGGGTGTGCAAAAGTTGGGAAAAAAAAAGGCTAACCCATGTGGTTGCCTCGAATTTTAAAAAAATAAAATAAAACAAAATAAAAGAAGATTTGCGCTTTTGGTAAGAGCATTTGCATCAGATAATGAAAATAGAAAAATGGCTCAATTTTACATATTGAAACCCATACTGGACAAGTTAAAGATGTATAAATTTGCAAAGTTGCTATAGTAAGAGTATTTACATTGGTAGTGCTAAAAATTTAGCTTTTAGCAACTTAAAAAACTACTTTATCTTTTTGAATATCTCACTTTACATTACATCATATGTAGGGACTGGGTTTGAGCACTTCAGTTACTAGAAGAGCAGACTCAAGCCCAACTTGCCCAATACAATAAATTTCTAAAGAGTGGGTCAAAGAGCTGGGTCTTGGTAAGGGATACAACCACTAGACATGATAGTGAGTTTATTTGAATAACAAGAACATGGGCTGAAATGTGAAACCCTATCCTCGGCCCTCACCGGAGGAGCTTGGAGTTCTTATTACTTCTTCAGCACTGGGTTACAAGCGTCTCAAAGACCATACCAATGGCTACTGAGTTTTTCTTTTCTTTTCTTCTCTCCCCCCTCCTTTTCTGATCCTGCTCTTTGGAGGATCTTTTACATTATAAACCCCCTTTCAGTTGATCCTGGCCCTCAATTTGTTGGCAATGTAGGTCGCAACTTGAGTGCTTGTCCCATCAGCCGTCTTCTTAAACCTTCTGTGAGTTACAGCAACTAAGGTAGCACTGTTCAGGGGTCATTTCCCCATTAATGCGGCCAGAACGTTAGTTGTGGGCATTTAATGCGGAGATGATAGTTTCTCCTTGAATTGCTCCTCCACCATGCCCCCATAGCTGGTCCATCGGATTCATCCTTCTTTTTGGGGTGCTCTAGGAGACTACCTTTGATGGTGTGCCACTTTTCCCTTCTACGGTCTTGGTTGATCGAGGACAAGATTATCCTCGGCTATGCTCCTCGGCACTTTGGGCTCTCTTTATTCGTCCTCGGACATTCCTTCCTCCTCGGTGTGGGCCTTGGGCTCATTATGAAATAGGCCAGGGTCATCGAATTCTCTAGTCCCACAATAGCCCCTCAAAATCCTGCTATCCGGATCCTCGGACGAGGAGGAGGATTTTGATGTCCTCGGGTCCGTGTCACGGCTTGTCAAGTCTTGTCTCTCGTTAGCACTTCAGCCTTTTTACCTGACTAAGGCACGTTCTTTGGCGCTTTGGTATACGGAGCATGCCCTCATTAAATTCTGGCGGCCCTGTGATCCTCACGTTCAACGATGTGATGGTAATCTAACGATAGGGGTTTCTTTATATTTATGGGTGGAAAAACCACACGGTTCTTTTTAATTGGAGGTATAAATACCTATTCGAACTGATTTGTCTCTTCACTTTTACATTCAAGAGCTCTTGTGCACATATCTTGAAGCCGGTTAAATCTCAAATCAAACAAGATGAAAAGAATTAAGGTTATTTATAGCAGTTTATTATAACGGGTTTCTAAAAATATTAGATATAGCAACCTGGATAAAGCTTGGTTTTTGGTTGTTTGTGAGCTAAAATAACTTTTTTTTTTTGCTAGAATAGAATCTCCTGTGAATTTATACTGGCATTATTCATTTTATATTCAGTTTTTTTTTTTTTTTTTTTTTTTTTTTTTTTTTTTTTTTTTGTACATATCCCAAGGAAGAAGGAAGAAAGTTGATAGTAGTTGTTGTGTGCAAAGAAAAAGAAACAATTAAAAATAAGAAAAAATTATATTTTAATGAAAGAGAGTTTATAATATATAATTTGATGAAGAATTTTTTTAAATGGTTGTAAAGTAGAAAAAGTGAGTTCTTATACTAAAATAAACAAGAAATTTTGCATGAACTGATGTGAAGGCTCTAAGGGTGTAATGTTTGATACAACTCATGAACACAACACCTTTTAATGTTTTTGTCAAGTCGAGTTAACTTATTTAATCCATTTATGCACCTTTTTTTTTTCAACTAAAATTTGATTTTTGTTTTTTGTTTTTTGTTTTTAGAATTGAGTAGCTAAAGTAATTTTAATGGTGAGAGCCTACTTAATATAGTTTGAGGCCTAAGGAGATAAAATTAAATAGAGCCTTTTATTATTAATAACAATTAAATGATTTATTTAATACTAATCAAATCCAACTTAATTTGATGAATTCGATACATAGCTTGATAAATTGATACTAATCGATCAAAATTTAATTCCATATAGAGAATCAAATATTAAGTTCAAGAATAAAATTTAATTTTTTTTTAAAAAAAAGTAGGATTACTTTATCTTGGATATAAGGTAGTGTTACTAAATAAGTAAAGTTGTAATCTACTATGTAGGATATTAGTTATGCATCACAAGAACAAGCCCAAAGTGCTAAACAATAAAAAGGTTGGAGAATATGGATAATACATGAACTTTGAGACTATTTTTCAAATACAACAGGAAAGAGGATTTGAGAGAGATGCTTTTTTGTTGTTGCTTTTGTTTTGAAACTAGGGTTTTATGGGTAAAACGAGATTGAGGATATTAGATATGAAGAATGGATTTTATTATTTTATAGCAAGCTTCAAGTGTTCTTAATGACTAGGTATGGATAATAGGTGAGGCCATGGACTTTTGTGGTGTTAATCTAGTGGTAAGCTTCTTTGCTCTGGTAAAAGGATGGTTTTCTTTTTGCATAAATGAGGAGTTAAAAACCTTGACCAAACATGATTTGCTGATTTTCCCTAGCCAATTTGGCTCCTTAAAGTACTAGCATTGATGGAGCTAAAAATTTAGCTTTTAGCACCTTAAAAAACCATTTTATCTATTTTAACTTACCATTTCACAACTCACCTTACCTCAATACTTTTATTTTTCACAACATAGTTAAATACTATTCATTTATTTATTATTTTCTCTCTCTCTCTCTCTCTCTCTCTCTCTTCTCAGTCTCTCTATTTTCTCCCTTCCATAGCCATTAACCAAAACCACGACCCTATCTTCTTCTGTCTCTCTATCTTCTTACTCTCTTCAACCCACAACCACCAAACCCACGACCCAAAATCAAGCCATAGCTACCATCACGACACCACCAAACCACAACCACCATAATGGCCACCTCAAGCTCAACCAAAAAACTAATGAAAACCAAAAACCAACACCNGAAGCCGGTTAAATCTCAAATCAAACACACATTTCTTCTTTGCATAAAACGCCTGTCCGAGGAGCTTTTCCTCATTTCTGTAAGTCTTCTTTTCCCTCTAATTCACGTTCTCTCTCTCTCTCTCTCTCTCTCTTTCTCTCTCTCTCTCTCTCTTTCTCTTTCTCTCTCTCTCTCTCTCTCTCTCTCTCTCTCTCTCTCTCATTCTTCCCTGAGTTCTTTAGCCATTCCTAAAAATGGAAAATGGATAGGTTTAAGAAACTGGTTAAGTCTGAAGAGGCAATGGAGAAGTTCATGGTCGATTATAAGATACCCAATAATGTGGGCTTAAGATATTGTGAGGAAGGGGAGTGGTATCTTAGGAGGCAAGAGGGGGAAGTAGTGATTCCCATAATCGCCTTCCTGGAAGGTGGTATGAGGATCCCTATGGGGCCGGTGATGAGGGACTATCTTAGGCATTTCTAATTAGCTCCCACCCAGTGTGCCACTAACGTATTTAGGATTTTGGGTTATGTGGATACTTTAAATGAGAAAATGGGGCTGAGGTTAACCCACCACGATGTAAATTGGTGCTACAACCTCCAACACCTAAAGGGCAAGTTTTATTATATGAAGACGAGGGACGATAAGGTTCGTCTTATTTAGTGCCTTCTTGAGTCCAGCAAAGGGTTGAATAAGGACTTTCTCATTGTGTTCGGGGAGTGGCACGACGACCTTCATTGTTCGACAGTAGAGGGGGAGCCAGGTGGGGTGTTCAGAGTGGGAGAGGGTTGATCTTTTATGTTTTCGTAGCTTGCATTGTCTGGTAGTTAATATCAATGTGCTTTCTTTTTGCAGATCCACACGCTTTTGAACAACACTTCCATTTGGTCAACCGGGAGGATCTGAAGCCATCCTCAGGGCGGAGGTCTTTGTGAACGACGCTAACAACCAAATCAGAGCGGCTCACAAGATTCTTGGGTACGATCCCTACAAAATCGTTCTTGGCTCCAAAGTACGTGATCAGAGCCAAAGATCCTCGGTTTCACAAGGTCATCTTAACATAACACGGGTTCTTGATTCTCGAAGGGTCCTTCATCCCAGAAGGTGTTTCGTTGTTAGGCCTTCTTCAACCTATTAGGTTGTAGAGGCTGAGGGAGAAAGTGAAAAAAAAAAAAAAAAATATATATATATATATATAGCATTAAAAACCAATAAAATAAAATAAAATAAAATAACCAACAAAGAACAAAAAAATAAAATAAAATAAAAACCAGCAAAAACTCAAAACCACCAATAGATCGGAAACCCACAAACCCATAGATCAAACTACCTATGAACCACTAGATCGACCACTTACTACCAATCTGCCATCCACTGGATCGAACCACCCACTGCCAAAACCAATGAAGAGAGAAGAAAGGAGAGAAGAAATGAGAGAAGAGAGATTGGGGTGAAGGTGAAGATGAGAAGATCTGCCAAAGAAGAGAGAGAGAGAGAGAGAGAGAGAGAGAGAGAGAGAAGTTTGAAGAAAGAGAAAAGTAATAGAGAAAATGTATAATAATGAAAGAAAGGAACTCACCGAATAAAATATTATTTGTTTTTATAACTTTGTTGCTACAGTAGATGGTCTTTGGTAGTCTACTGTAGCAATTTTGTTAGAATTTTTAGCAATAGCACATTTGATGTAGCTTAGTTTTTGTTGTTTGTGGTTTTAAAAATAACAATTTGGCTTTTTAGCACCATTAATGCTAATGCTCTTAGAAAGTTACTCCAAGTGGCAGCATGTCAAAGTCAGCCATGTTGGTGTGGGTGTGTATTCGAAATACTTTTATTATTATTTATTTTCTAGCCGTTGGGCAATTATGAGAAAAATAGTTGTTGGGCAATAATGGATAACATAGACATTGGCTTTTATGGGTTATTAGTTACCTATAACTATAGGTTATTATTGTCATGGATAGCCTATATAATACCTATCATCACACCCTTCCCTATAAGTCTTTTCTATTACTCTATATTTTTTATATACACAATTATAATATATTTCTCTTCCACATATTTTTCTACAATTTATATTCTTTCTAAGGAAAGGCAATAGAGATTTGTTCTTGAACCTTCGTGAGTGGAAGTGAGTCTATCACAAAGGTTGACGCTATAGTCTAATCCTAGGGGGTTGTTTGGCCAAGAGAACCAATCCCACCAAGTTTTACACCGGGTGGCACGAATCAACATTTAAGGATAACGCTTTCGCAGCATGATTCTATAACATTGTGAGATCGTTCTAAACTCCTTTTTATTGTATATTCTTGCTAATTATTTGGGATATTACTTTTGTATCAAAACTTGTTTATTCACTAAAATATTTCCAACAATCTTAAAGGTTGAGGTTCATGTTTCAAAATGGATAAACAAGTTATTGATGGTGAAATTTTATGTTGTGATATGATATTATGTTTATAAAGAAAAAATGCTAGTAGTTATATTCTTAGATATAATTATTTATATCTTTTTTTGAGTTTATTTTGCTAAATGGTTTATCTAAACAATTTGGTGGACTAATATTTTAAAGAAAAAAATAATGATGTCCATCCAAACATGATTTTGATTCATTGATACTTGAATAATATTATGTAACATTGTCTTGAAATGTGAATACTAATTTAATTATTGCATTTGCAATTTGTGTGATAAATTATGTGATACTATTTGTTTATTACATTTTGTGAAATTGTTTTATGTCTATTGAAATCTGAGGAACATGAGATTGAAGAAAAACGTATGTGTTTTGAGAAATGTTTTTGGAATTCAAAAAAAAAATGTTAGCAATAATTTTTATGATAAATGAGATAAAAATTTATTTTTTTGGTACAATTTTGAAAG
This sequence comes from Quercus suber, assembly GCF_002906115.3. Taxonomy (NCBI): domain Eukaryota; kingdom Viridiplantae; phylum Streptophyta; class Magnoliopsida; order Fagales; family Fagaceae; genus Quercus; species Quercus suber. The sequence goes on along the minus strand of NW_027070524.1, from coordinate 86,746 downwards.
AGAAAAAAAATGGTGTAGACTTATGGTGAAAACATTCCTATTGTTAAGTGGGAAAAATGGTGCAATACGAACTTGGCACTCTTATTCTATGATGAAGATACAATGATACTGTATTTTAATTAAATATTATCTTCCTTGCCAAAGTATTCAAGTAATCATTTATGGTCATCTGAAAAAGAAATTGTGAATGATTAAACATTTGTATTATACAATTGTGGTATAATGATGCTGAATTTTACAAAATATTGAGTGTCTTATTCTTGTGAAATTATGGACGTTCTTAAGAGTGGTTTCTAATAGTTAGAGACTATTGGCTCTATGTACAAATGCTATTATTGTTACATCTCTTGACACGGATATATGGCCAAGTCATTCTACCGGATTTTTCCAATACTGACCTTCCCACTGTCATCTACAGTCAAGGTTGGGAGTTACTGTGTAGCATCCCAGTCATGTGCCCTTCCATGATCATACATGAGTTTTTCTCCAATATGCATGGAATCGACACTTTTGTACCTCATTTCTTCTCTCACGTTAGAGGTACATGCATCGTATTTACTCCAGAGGTACTACACATTCCTAGGGTAGCGCATCCTGACTACCCTAGTTGCGATCGTTTGAGGACAATGTCCAAAGACGAACTCTCATCTTTATTCTGTGAGACACCTTTTTCTTGGGGTGACCATCAAAACACCCCTTGCTCAGGCTTTGCAAAAGGTCCGAGGTTCCTTAACATGGTGATGACATTCATTCTCCATCCTTTGTCTCACTATAACACTATCACAGAGTCTCGTGCTCGATTTTTGTTGTCCCTCTTAGAGGATATCTCTATCGACTTCCCTTCTCACTTCATTTTTTCACTTATAGATGTCTATAGGGATATGGTGACTAGTGATATACTCATTTTTCCTTCGGCTATCACACGGATCCTTCGCCATTTTTCTATCTCTTTTCGCGCATCTCCCCATTTCTCAGTTATGGGTGCCATAGATAGGGCTACCGTCAGACGAAGTAAGGCTCAGCTTCGACCGAGGCGACCACAAATAGAGATGGCAACTCCTCATGCTTCGTCCGCTCCTTCGTCTTCTGTGGGTAGAGTGACACTTGAGACCATCATGGCATAGCTTGTGTGCAAGGATGCTTGCCTTGACACTCTCAGTGATGAGTTGTGTCAGGTGAACACCCGTGTTGGTCGTATCGCACGACGATAGGCTGTCATAGGTGGTTTCACTGTTGCTTCTTCTCCATCTCCACTGGCGTTTGAGGATGAGAATAACAATGGCTCCGGCAGTGATGATGCTAATAAGGATGATAGTGCTAGCTCGTCCAGTGGTGATAAGATGTCTACTTGATGTACTTGCCCTTTATCACTTGTGACAAAAAGGAGAATTAGTTTTGAGATAAGAGTAGTCATACTTATAGGGGGAGGGTTAGTATGAGAGATTTTGTGATAGGGGGAGTGTGTATATGAGGGATGTAGTGAGGATTTTTGTATCTTTTATTTTCTTTTTATCTTAGATACATTATCTCTTGTATATTGGACTTATGACCACTTAGTGATAGCATTCATTTTACTTGTCTTTGATATCTATATATATATATATATATATTTGATGATGTTGTTATCATGTTTTACCTATCTTTCCATGTGTTGTTTCTTTTCTTTCTTTGTACACATGTTTCTTATTTAATATATGCAATCTTATATTTTTGTTTCACACTAAGATGCCTTGATGAGTTTTGTTTAAAGTGTTTCATAAATACAGGTTGTCAAAGTCTTCTTGCCATAAACTCTCTTCTTGCAAAGTTTTTCAAGAGTTTGTATTAGGATAGATTTTATTGTATTCAACAAGTGAGTATGAGTTGAGTGATTTATGACTTCTCTCATATGTTCATTTGTTTGTTGTGGTTTTGTCACGGATTGCCAAAGGAGGAGATTGTTAGGACATATGTGATTTGATGTTAGGAACATATGTCAATATTTTTTGTAATTGGCTAATCCTTTGACAAAATGCACTTTACTTGTAATTGGGTAGATCTAGGATGTGTTTAATGCTTCAAGAAACAAAGTTTCAAGTTCAAGTGTTAAAGCCATGCAAGTCTGTCCAAGAAACAAGTGAAGATGTGCTAGATTTTAAAGCTCGATAGCTAGTATCTATCAAGGTTTAGAAAGCTGCTGAAACCCAAAGCTCGAGAGCTAGCTCGATTGATACCCTATCTATCGAGGTTTATGAAAAATAGATTTTCAGTTTTGTTTTGCATCCAATCCATGAGTATATGTTTAGGCTTTTTTTTCTCACAACTTTAAACATATATAAGGATTGTTTTAAGGGCCATCAAAGGTTGTGCAAGTGTGAAACAAAGTTTTGTTCATGCGAATTGTGACCGGAGACAGAATTTGCCCTAGTTCATTTTTCTCTTAAAGAAGGTGCTGTGTTTATACACCTTAGGGTTTTGTGATCAAAGAGCTTCTTGATCTTCATCGTGTGATGAACTAAAGAACTTTGCAGCTAACATCTTTCTCAAGTTGGTGTAAGGTACTAGTCGCGTACTAGGATCTGCGCATATATTAGTTAGTCACGTACTAGGAGCCATGCAGTGAAAAGGAGAGATTGTCACTACTAAACAAATCCAATTGGGTATTGGGGTAAAGGTTCAATTGTAGGTTGGTATAAGGTACTGAAATTCCTTTACTTGTAATTGCTTGTTTTGATAATAGTGGATTCTCAAGAGTGGTGACCTTAAATTCACACCTTGGAGTTTTGCCTCAGTGATTTTTCCCATTCGTAAATAAATCACTTTTGTCAAATTTACTTTCCGTTGCATTTAACTTAGTTGGTGATTTGTTTGTGCTGCCATGCTTATTGCATGCAAATTGAATTAATTAATTAACTTGGCTAATTAATTGGTTAATTCATCACAAAGGGTCAATACATTCTTGGCCTACCACCTTTTTCAATTTATGTTGTATACTAAAGTTGTATTATATTTTTTAGGGTAAATTTCACTTTAAATCCTATAGTTTAGGGATAGTCTAAAGTAAATCCTACAATTTCAAAAGTACCAAACTAAACCTTGAACTTTTGAAAGGTAATAAATTAAACTCTGGATTTAAAATTGGTGTAACATTGTTAAGTAAATCTTAGAGTCTATTTGGCATTAACTTTTTTTCTTTTATTTTTTATATATAGTTCTTTAAAACCTCATTTTTTTAACCAGATTTTTCCTCTTTTTCAATTTTTTTCAAAGTACAAGTATACTTTAGCACACTTTTAGTAAAAAACTAGACAAGTTGTTCCCAAACGAATACTTAATTGTCAAGACTATCAAGAGAGAGAGAATATATATATATATATATATATTAAAGAAAAGATATCTATTAATTAGATTCAAAACCTAATTTCCTATTTCCAAACTCTACAAGGAAACCAACCATGCAACCAGGGTGTTCAATTTGTGCTATAAGCACGAAGGATGGCTATGAAAGTGATTTTAATTATTTGGCCCTCTCCATGCAAGTAAACATATCAAGAGCTTCTCTTCCAAGCACAAAAATCCAATCCAACTATAATCGTTGTGACACATTTATGCTTCATAGTTGTGAAGACTTGTTGACCCTCTCTCTCTCTCTCTCAAGTACAAAAATCCTAATTTTTTTTTTTTTTTTTTTTTTTTTTTTTTTTTTTTTTTTCCTTTTGTTTTTTTTTTTTTTTTGT
>NW_027070524.1:60000-72804 GCF_002906115.3 Quercus suber | reverse complement strand
CCCTCTCTCTCTCTCTCTCAAGTACAAAATTCCTTTTTTTTTTTTTTTTTTTTTTTTTTTTTTTTTTTGTTCTCCCTTTGCCTCGTATTCCTTGTTGACTTAACTAAAAATCATTTGGGAGTTACTATAGAGTACCATGGAAGTGGCACCCGCGGCTTTGGCTAAGTCAATGCTCGCCTCATTATTGTACTCAGCCTCATTATTGGTTGTTGAGAACTAAAGTCGTACAATACATTTTATTATGTCCCCTTTAGAAGATTGTAAGATGATCCCCATTCCACCATCATGTTGGTTGGATGAACTGTCGGTTATGACTATCCATGGGGTTGCCCTCTGTAGACACAGCATTTCGTACCCCTTACGACTCGAGCCCCGTTCCCCAATAATGCTCAAACTCTAAGGCCCAAGACTAATTTAGAGCCCAATCAGATATTAAATTGACTTGAGGAGTGTTAAAATGAAAAATATAACATTTTTAATGAGCACAAATCTATTTTTGGAAATAAAATTACCAAAGAGGCCCTTGGTCTGCGTACGTGGGTCGCGACCTGCGTACGCAAGCTAAGGCATGCGTATGTAGACACATTCCTGCGTACACAGCTAAGGTTTCAAAAGCATAAGAAAGACAAGTTTTCTACAATAATAGTTGAGGTTTGGAATGAATCCCACATCGTTTGGGAGCCGTTCCAAACCTCATTTTTTCCAACTATAAAAAACCTTACATGGTACAATCTCAAAACAAATAGAAATCCTACAGAAAAACCTAAGATTCACTAGAAAATAGTGAATCAAAAAAGAGTTTTTCATAAAACACCCTCAAGTCAATTTTATTTGATTAGGACTTTTTATGGCCCCAATCCTTCATAAAACACCTTCTAGTCTAAACTTTTCTTTTTGCCTCTCTTTTATTTTCTGCCTTTAAAACCTCATGTTCGTTTTGTTTGTTTGTCAAGATATGTTCTAATATTCCTTCATAGGTTAGGTTTAAGTTTTTGTATGCTTAAAATGCATGTTAGGGTGTTAGAATTGTTGTTTTGAAGTTCTGCTTTGTTTCTTCATTTTTAGGGTTTCATGGGAAAGGATCTACATACGCATGATATAGCTTGTGCACGCAAGCTTGATTATGTGTACGCAGAACTGTTCTAGCATACATGATGCTATTGTCCAGAAACCCTAAATTTATGTTTGTTTTGTTTCTGCCTTCACATGTTTGTTCCGTTTGACCCTTTTTTCATATGTTTTAGGCCGTATAAGTTCCTGTCCACCTTTTCACATGCTTGTTTGTTAGTACATGTTTAGATTAGGATTTGTCTTAGGACTTATTAGTTCTAATACCATCCATTCACATGTTCATGCATGAATGCCATGGGTGCTATGCTGCTACAAGGTAAGTGAAAGGTAAGTCATGCATTGGAGATGTTCAAGCATTTGACATATCATCTTGTGTTGATGTTAGAGATGAATATGAATGCTTGGATCTTTCCTTATGCTTATGTTTATGCCTTTATTTGATTGTATATATTGTTACCTTGAATATGCTTTGATGCCAAGATAGATGTATGCTAGGGTTTGTGATGAGATGTCATGATAGATGTATGCTAAGGTTTGTGATGAGATGCCATGATAGATGTATGCTAGGGTTTGTGATGAGATACCATGATTAGATGTATGGTTAGGGTTTAGGATGAATGATGCCATGTTGGATGCTTAGATGTATGTTAGTATGTGTGTGAGTTAGAATACAAGCATTGAACATTCTTTTAATAAGGTTAAGATATAAGACTCAATGATAGGAGGCCAGCCTTAGGATTGGGCAATCTTGGGTGCCTAAAACCTTCCTAAAGTAACTAAACTCCGAACCCATATCTCTAGTAGTAAGATCAAAAGGCCCTTACTCGAAGGGACGCTATATATATGGTTCCTAGAACATTGTAAAAACTAAGTGACGACTCCCCCCTTGTGTCCATAGTGGCAACTCCACTGATGACTGTTAGTTTAATTCATATGTGTCTTATTTCTTATCCTTAATAAAAGCTTTTTCAGTGCTTGTTTGCACACACATTCACTTGTTCTTTTGTCCTTTAACCTTGGTTGGTGATGAGTGGGAAGGTGGAAGGCTCCATTCAGGCCCAAATCTTCCAAAGTTCATCCCACCAACTCACAATCGGTGCCATCGCCTATAATGGGCCTTGAGTACATTAAAGGTTTGCTACCAATCCAATATGGGGTCCACTTAGGCCCTCAATTGGAATCATAATTGACCTAGTTATGAGTGACCTACCTATCTAACTCTTTAGCCTTAGACAGCCTACCTACACTAAAGAGATGTTAGAAAATCTGGTTTTGAGTACATTAAAGGTTTGTTACCAATCCAATATAGGGTCCACTTAGGCCCTCAGTTGGAATCATAACCAACCTAGTTATGAGTGACCTACCTAGCTAACTCTTTAGCCTTAGACAGCCTACCTACACTAAAGAGATGTTAGAAAATCTGGTTTTGCATCTCATACAAAACACATAGTGGAAGTAACAATCACGGATCTATTTCATTCATAATAGATACATGTACTATGTAATTTCAGAATTTAAGAACAAGAGAGTGTACCTTAGTGTGGTGAACTTCAGAACAAAAGATTATAAGTACTTGGAACACTTTTAATCTTCACTCCATTCCATTTACGCCATGAAGTGTGGTCTCTCAATCAGTTTCAAAGGGAGAATAATTGAGTGACTTCTATTCACACATACACACCATTTCACAATGATGTTCATATATAAAATTTTGTATGTCTCCCTTTTATCTAACTGATTATCTAATTGGGTTGGCCTTTTGAGCCTTTCCAATTGGGCTTTAGTGTGTGGTTGGAGTGGGACCAAAAAGAACAAATAAGACTCTAGCTCCAATAGGCTTTGGGCTTTTCTGTCAACTTTGACGAGTTCAAAATTACCATTAATTATATTTAATATCCTATATAAATATAATTGCACTCTAGACCTTATTAATAAATTATATCCCAAGACTTTATTATACATGCAACCCCTTCATAAAATATTCGTAGCAATACAAAGTCATAAATGTAGATTGCACTTTGAAGATTACTACATATTAATCCTTAAGTACCATTGTTAATCCTTTAAGTTATTCATCATATATTTATGAAATCCAATTTCATAAATATATACTTTAGTAACTCCTTACTAAAGTGGTTAGGCTTACACTCTAAATAACCAAACTCATTAAACTTATCTCAAGGTAATATTTTATATCTCCATTAAGAGATTATAATTCATCTTAGAATATATGTTCCATCACACTAAATGTGGCTGCCCAACATACTGAGGTTTTATGTGATTTAGATCTCACTTTGATATATCAAACAACCTATACTCATGTCAGGTCCATTATTCTCTCGAATTAAGAGTTCATCAAATAGAAGTCTGAGATTTATTATTTATTGACATTTAGGAGAATAATAAATCTCACAGAGTCATTTTCATATTTCTTAATTCTTAAAACATATCAACATATAACTAAAGTCTCCACTTCCATAATCAAGACAAATATCTTAGTTGATTTGTTATAGTCTTCGCAGATGAAATGCTAATTTCATCACCAACTAGAACCAAAATTTTGAATTTACAAAGAACTTGTGATCTAATCTTTGTAACTAAATCACATACTATGCATCTCATGACTATAGATAATTCCAAATATTCATGTTCCATTATTTTAATAATAAAAAACAACTTTATTAATAACATTAAATCAAACATAATATCATACATAATCATACAATAGGATTTAAGGGACTATCCTAACAAGAGATCCTATACCCTATCACAAAGCATACCCTTATCTTTTGCTTGTTCAACCATATACCATGTGTTCACCTAATTCTAATGAACAAATAAAAGGTATAAAAATGGAAGGGATGGCTCTAAAGTTATGATATACCCTAAGATGTTTGGGATAAAAGAAAAGAAATCCTCACATATAATAGGCTTATCCCTAAAATCCAAAGGCACATCTTAACTTGAAAGGTTCATAAGACCATAGCTTAATTGCTATTGTAGGGCCAAATGGAAAAAAGCCCTTTTGAAAAAGAGGACTTTGGGCCTAAGGTAACAAATACACTATGGACTTAGCATCCAACATTCTCAAAAGCCAAAATGAACTTCCCTAATCTTGGGTCTCTTTGTTGCATGCTTGGGCCCAAATAATGAGAATTTCATAGACTTTGAGAGGAAGACTACAAAAGTATGGGAAGCCCAAAAGTGACGAATACATTGCAAGCCCAAGTTTGAGACAAAGGGTTGAAAATTCCTAAGTGCATTCTAATGAAAGCCCATGAGAGTAAAATGAGAGCTTTATTGTAAATGGACCAAAGCCCAATGAAACAAGGGACAAGGATCCATGAGAGGGAAGGAAGTGATTTTGTAATTGGGCTCTCATCAAAATGAACTTAAGAATCTTCTAAGGATTTTTTTTTTTTTTTTTTTTTTTTTTTTTTTTTTTTTTTTTTTTTTTTTTTTTTTTTTTTTTTTGCAACTGTAAGATGACCCTCGTTGAATAGGTTCTTCCTTAAATGCGTCCATGAGGCACGTTTATTCATAAACAAAGGTTTCCACTCCTTAGTTACTTTACGTTATCCTACTACTTGGAGGTTAGGACCTAAACCAACTGAGGAAGTGCTTGCCCATGAGCTTACTACACGCAGACGTGAGTTGTCTACCTTGCGTCTTAGTTGTTTACCTCGTCCAAATTCTAACATTTTTCTTCTTGCAGGAATGGCAACCATGAAAGAGAGCAAAGGAAAAAGCTTGGCAAATGAGGAAGTTACACAAGAGGAGGAAGTCCACTCCTAGCCTCGTCCATCTGTAGGGGATAAAAGGAAGGTTTTATCCAAGACAATAGATATGGGGTCTCTTCCTAGTCGTTGAGGCAATAAAATGGCGAAGTATAGGTCGTCCAAATATGGATTTGCCAAGGCTAGTTTTGTCGTCCCTCCTGCTTCTACTAAACAGCCACCTATGCAAATCCTTGATTTAGACTCGTCCAATCCTCCTGAGGCCACCTAACCCAAAGCTCCCAATAGCAGCCTTATGACTCTTCTCAGGAGTGAAAGTCTAGCCTGGGAAAGGTTCCAACAAGCCGTGTCTAAAGGACGTTGCTATATGTTATGATATGTTTATGAATGAATTTGTTCTACAGTTCATGATCTTTTCAAGGTACTTTTCTTTGTCCTTGGTCATTCATTTATATTCTCATCCATTTATCTCACATCCATATTTCTTTATACAGGCAATGACCAAGGTTATGCAAAGTCCAGACAGCCTTTTGAATTGGACCAGCAATGGGTTAGGCTGGAGGAAAAAGTTAGCGAGATGGAGAGAAAATCTAGCCGTCGAGCTGAAGTAAGGGCCGAGCTAGAGGATGAAGTAAAAGAGTTAAGGAATCTCATCGAAGAGTTAAAGGCAGACACCATCGAGAAGGACACTCGTCTCAATCACTTGCACAGGAACTACACTGTGGGGTTTGAGGACTTCTGTATGGACGCAATTGAGCATTTCCCTAGGGTGGATTTTAGTCCTATTAAGCTTCGTATTGTTGCTGAAAGCTCTCTTCTCTAGATGAGCTCTGAAAATATTATTGTGGAAGACGATGCCTCTACCCAACCAGCCAACAACGACCCAAAATCTGGGGATAATACCCTTAGTGGTTTATAAAGGAATTTGTAATTGTCTTTATTTACTATTCTTGTTTTTCTTCTTTCTTCTCCTTTTTTTTTTTTTTGGTTTTTAAGAGGTCCGTTGTTTTGGACCAATTGAATTTATTTAAGTACATTTAGCAAATCCAAGTTTAAGGATGGGCATTGATACAATTGCCTTTTTTAGGCTTGACACAATTCGAGGGTTTTTGGATGATAATTGTCTACCCTTATTTATGAACATGTTTTTGTCCATTTTTATTGCCAATTTTAATTCCAATTTTTCTTCTTCCTTAGATAGGACTATTTTGTAGGAATATTTTCCTCGTCCTTAGACTTATTCTTGGAGTTTTGCTTGGCTATGTATTTTCTTATAGCTTGGATTGCCCAACAAATTGGATGTGTCGTCCATGTAAAATGTATTGCATGCATGCTTTTCTTTGTCCTTTATTTTTGGATGAGTGTATTGGGAGATTTATTCCTTCCCTTTGCACTTATCATTATTGCCTTAGGTTTTATGGAAATTTGCCTTTTCCTCGTCTAACGATGGCTCATGATGATACATCTCTGTGTCCAGAGATTTTAAACATCTTCAATTTAATATAGACATTAATTTCACAATCATCAACACTTCAATTAGAGAATTCAAGCTACTTTATATACAATAATTGTACATAACATCATCCATAAACATAAGAGAACTTAGCACGTAGCAGTCCAAAGTCATCATCCATGCTAGTACTTAGTCATTTTTTAGGGTATTCAAATTACTTTATATACAAGGACTTTGTTCATGACATCGTCCATAGCACACACTAGTAGCTAGTGCTTTTTAGGGAATTAAAATGCTAGAAAACATAAGACACTGCTGTAAAACATAAATGCTAAAAGATAACATAGGTAAACTACTAGAGATCACTAGTAATCTTTAATCTTGTCCATACTGACCTTCCGGATGAGTCTTCTTCACTGGTAGTACTTCCTCAAGTGCTCCACATTCTACAGGTGCCCCAGCTTTCATCCATCCAAGGCTTCCAAGTAGTATGAAACTTGTCTTTTGGAATTGATGACTTCGTATGGTCCTTCCCAGTTAGGCCCTGAGCGGGGTCCATTGTAGCCAAGGACACCCTTTTCAGGACGAGATCTCTAATGTTAAATTGGCTTGGCTTTACCAATCCATCATGGTGCTTAGTCATCAGGTTCTTGTAACGCGCCACATAATGTGCATGATAATAGCTTAATTTTGTATATTTATATCATTTTAAGAAAGCATTATCATACTTATTTTGAGTTAATTGATGCATTTATATTTAGTTTTGGAATAATGCTGAATAATCAATTTTGTGCTTAATTGAATTTTATTGTGTGAATTTGTCTTTTTTAGGAGAATGGAATTAAATAAGTTGATTTGTGCATAGAAGAAAGCTAGTGGACTTTACTTTTACAAAAGCCATGATGAAGTTAAAGAAGGCCAACCCAATTAAATTTAAGTCCAATCGGAGCAAGGAATCAAAAGAAATTTGCACCAAATCCAAGTCCAATTCAGATTAGGATTCCAGCCTGCACATTAGTTCGTATTTTTGGCATAACTTTCGACTAAGATGTCTAATTAAGATGATTCAAGTTGAGCTGGAAATTTAACTTAAAGACTACAACTTTGTAATTTTCCAAAAGTCAGAATTATGAAGTTATGGGCCAAATCGGTCGGTTAAGTGAAGCCTAAAAATCTGGGATTTTCTCCAAATGGGAATTCAACTTGTATTAGGATTCCTTGACCTACTTAAAGGCTCTTTAGGGCAAAATTCAGGGGAAGCTAAGACTAGTGCTAGGGTTGGGGGCAGAACATAGAGAGCGCAACTACCTCTTTGGCTTTCTTCCATGACAGTTAGTTTTATTTTATTTGTCTAGTTTAATGTTTAGTATTTTATTTTTTTGTTTTCTTTCAATACTTTGAGTAGCTAAATTTATAATTAAGTTTGAGGATGAAACCTTGTTAATCAGTATTGTTTATGTGATTCGATTTTTCCCACAATAGTTGTTCTTTAATGATTTAAATTGTTCTTGCTTCATATCAATTGACTAAGATGGGATTCTAGATATGAGTTCAATCATATTTTTCTCATAATTTAGGATTTATCTTAATTAATTGAATGCTTGGTTTATATTTCTTGCTTATAAAATTGGATATCTCTTGTGATTTGTTTGTCAACGGATACAATTGATGATTTGATTTTATACTTAAGAAGCGAAGAAGAACATGCTTTTGATTTTTAAAACAAGGATTTTAATGAGAATATTCCATTATTGCAAGATTGATTTCTAGGTTATCATGCAGTAGTTGGGAAAAATTAATGATCATAAATATATGCTGATGTGACTTACAAGGTGGATTCCAAAACCTTAATTCCTTTCTCTAGATTTTTTACATCTCTTTACTTCTTTATATTATATCTTTGCTTATTTTAATTTTTTGCTTAGTATATTTAATTGAAAACAACCAATTTTTATTAAACTAGATTAGGATCAATTTGGTTAATATTTGATTAATTTTCCCACATTCATTCAAGTCTCTATGGGTTTGACATTGTTCTTGTCAAACTATACTTCAGTATGGTTCGTACACTTGTGAGTACATTAAAATTTCACGACGCCACCCTTTGTTCCGCATCTATCCTTATCTCGTCAATAAGATCAAGGCTTAGTTGAAGCTGTTTCTCATTCTCCTCATTGGTATAATGGGCCATCCTGTAGTTAGTTAGACCAACCTCTGTAGGTATTACTGCTAACTTAAAAGGAGTCTCTCCCGTTGGAGTCCTTATTGTTGTCCTATATGCCCAAAGGACATTGGGTAATTCATTTGGCCATATCCCTTCTGCCCCCTTAGGTCGAGTCTTGATGATCTTTAGCAAGGATCAAATAGCAACTTTTGCTTATCCATTAGCTTGTGGGTGGGATGGTAAGGAGTAGTGATTCCTGATTCTTAACTGCTTGCAAAACTCTGTGAAGGGTGTGTTATCAAACTGGCATCCGTTGTCTAAGACGAGCGCCCTAGGGTTTCTAAAACGGTAGATAATGTTTTTCCATACTAAGTTTCTAACATTCTACTTAGTAATCTTTGACAATGGCTCTGCTTCCACCCATTTAGTGAAATAATCAATCTCTACCACCAAGAACTTCATTTATGTTGTCCCTATAGAAAAGGGACCAAGGATGTCCAACCCCCACTAAGCAAATGGCCAAGGGGCCACCATTGGGGTAAGATACTTTAATGGTTGTCTAGGTATGTTGCTGTAGCACTGACACTTGTCACATGCTTTAACATAAGCTTTAGCATCTGCTTGCATGGACAACCAATAGGAGCCTGCGCTGACTATCTTATAGATGAAGGACTTGGCCCCTGAATAGTTTCCACAAGCTCCTTCATGGACATCTCTTAGGATGTAAAGGGACTCGTCTGGATTTAAACATCTCAGGTAGGGTTAAGAAAATCCTCTCTTGTATAACACCTTGTCAATAAGGATGAACCTCATTGCCCTCATCCTTAGCTTCCTTGCTTCTTCCTTATCCTTTGGGAGGAGTCCGTCTTTAAGATAAGACCCAATTGGAGTGGTCTAGTTGGATACTCTGTCTATCTGATGTACTTTTGGAATGTCAATACTTAGGATGTACTGGATTTTGACTTAATCACTCATCATTTCATCTGTAGATGCTATCTTGGCTAGGACGTCAGCTTCCATATTATCTTCCTTTGGTATATGTTGAAATTGAGCTATTGTGAAGCTTTTGATGCACTACTTAACTTTACCTAAGTACTTCTTCATCCATTATTCCTTAGCTTCACATGTTCCATTTACTTGGCCTATCACTAATTGTGAGTCTCCTTGGACGAGGATTGAATCTGCTCCAAGTGATTTAGCTAACTCTAAGCCCTGAAGCAGGGTTTCAGATTCAGCTTCATTATTGGTTGTCTAGAACTGTAGACGGACTGCATACTCCAGATGATTCCCTTCTGGTGAGCATAAAACTATTCAAATTCCTCTTGCATGCTGTGTGGATGAGCCATCCATATGGACAACCCACTGCTTTGCCCCCTGGTCATTTTGCTGACTATTAGTAGGAGTGAATTTGGCAATGAAGTTCGCTAGGACTTGAGCTTTTATTTCTTCTCTTGGTCTATATTTCACATTAAACTCACTAAGTTCTACTACCCACTGGAGTAGTCATCTAATGGCCTCCAGCTTGTTCATGGCCTTTTTTAGCAGGTGATCTCTCAAGACGTTGATTACATGAGCTTGGAAATAAGGCCTGAGCTTCCTTGCTGTTGTCACTAATGAAAATGCAAGCTTTTCCATGGGCAGATATCGTCCTTCAGCTCCCCTTAAAGCTATGTTGGTGTAGTAGATAGGCTTCTGTACCTTTCCTTCTTCTCTGATCAAGGATAAACTTACTACATGAGGGGACACTGCTATATAGAGATACAACTCTTGTCCTAGTTAAGATAGGCTCTACAGCGAAGTTGAAGCGAGATAAGCCTTTAAGTCTTCAAACGCTTGCTGGCACTCGTTCGACCATTCAAAGACTTTCCCTAATACTTTAAAAAATAGTAAACACTTATCAATACCTTATGAAACAAACCTGTTAAGGGCAGCTACTCGTCTAGTGAGGCTTTAGACATCCTTGATATTCTTCAGGGGCTTTATGTTCAAAATCACTTGGATTTTATTAGGGTTTGCTTCGATCCCTCTTTGTGAAACCATATAACCAAGGAATTTCCTTGATGCAACTCCAAATGCACATTTGCTTGGATTTAGCTTCATCTTGTATCGCCTAAGTGCATCAACGGTTTCTTAAAGATCGTCTAGATGCTATGTCTCCCTTGCGCTTTTGACCAATGTTCTCCTTTCTTCAATGTTCATTGTCTGCATATGCTCATCCATAGCCAACATTGCCAAGTAACATTCTCTAGCAGTTAGTTGATTTCCTTGTACTTCTTCAATGCCATACTCCGTTAGGAACTTGACAGAAAAATGGTAGGTGGACATTGTAGCCCTCCAACTGTTCAAAGTTGGTCGTCCAATACTAGCATTGTATAAGGACAAACAGTTTACAACAACGAAATTCACTTCCTTATTGATTTGCCATGGATAAGAGCTGGCTAAAACTGGCAAGGAGATGGTACATTCACCGAACGAAGTAACTCCTTATTAATCCTCATTTACTCGAAGGCTGGGTAATAGAGGATGTCTACTAAACTCCCATTGTCTATTAGCTCCCTTCTAGTGGTATGATTTGCAATTGCCAAAGTAATGACAATCACATCATCATGAGGATGATGCAATCGTCTCACATCTTCATTCATGAAAATAATGGCAAGCTTATCTTCTCTAATCACCCTCGGTAGGTCTTCTTGGCTTTGGATGAGCTTCCTAATGATGTACCTTCTACAATGATCCTTATTTATCCAAGTGATTGACGTACTGGCTCTTCTGCTTTACCTTTCATTAGTTGTCTCTCGTCTTTATGGTCTCGCCTAAGAAATTTTTTTAACTTTCCTTGCTTAGTAAGAGCTTTAATCTGCTACTTCAAGTCATAACATTCGTTCGTATCATGTCCATGGTCATAGTGAAAACGACAATAGTTGCTTTTATTCCACTTGCTAGGGTCTCCTTTCATCCTCTCAGGCCTCTTTAAGGATGGATCGTCTTTGATCTGCATTAACACTTGGTCAAATAGAGTATTCAAGGGAATGTAGTTGGAATATCGTCCTAAGGACGACCCTACTTTCTTGTCGTCGCGATCCCTTTTCTCCCCTACATTGGCTTTCTTTGGACGAGGACCTTTCTCTGGATGGTGTATATAACCATTTTCCAGTCGTTCACTTTTCTTCTTTTTCTTGGCAACAATTATGTCTTCTGCATTCATGAAACTTTGGACTGAATGTATCAACTCAGCCATCGTCTGCTACTCCTGGTCATACAGCTTATGAATAAATAAATCTGAACAAACACCATTTTAAAAAGCTGTTAACACGATCTTATCATCCATCTCGTCCACCAACAGGGCTTCTCTGTTGAAATGACTAATAAATGAACGCAGACTCTCGTTCTCTGTTTGCTCTATACTTAACAAGTTGGATGAGGAACACTTCTGCCTCTAACCTTCAACAAAGTTGTTGATGAACAACTTACTTAACTCTTGAAACGAGGTTATGGTATTTGGTGGTAACTTACCAAACCATACCCTGGCCAGGCCCTTCAACAATGTGGGAAAGGCTTTGCACATGATCTCGTTTGGAACACCTTGGTGATGCATGGATGTTTTGAATATAGCAATGTGATCACAAGGATCACGCATCCCATCATACGAGTCCAAGGTAGGCATTTTGAACTTGGAAGGAGAGGGATGACCTGTGATGGATTTAATGAAGGGGGAATCAGTCTTATGGACGAGATCATCCACATGATTTGCTTTCGTCATGGAATCCTTCATCTCTTCCATTGCTCTTTTCATCTAGTCCATCTCTCTTTCCAAATGTGGTACCCTACAAGTAATGGTACCTTTGGACTGGTGTTCTTCAGCATTATTCTCCACCCCTTCATTTTATGAATTCTGGCCTCGTTCTTCACCACATCTCTATTAACATTGCCTATTAACTTCTCTAGTTAACTCCTAGTTCTTTTGTGTAGTTCTTCCATCGCTACTGCCGTGGACTGCAACTGTTGTTGGACAATCATCGAGGGTGTTGTTGCACAGTTATGGTATTTGGTGAAAACTTACCTTGAATGAATGTAGCTTAATCCTTTTATAGAGAGTTAGAAGTGGGTCTACTTGTTCGGATCCACCACAATCATGGGCGATATAGGTGGTTAATGGATAAAATGGGTAACGTGGAGTGGACTACGGGGAATTCTATCCACATTTTAGAAGTAAGGTATTATGGCCTGATTACATGGGGCCTTACGAGAAGTTTTCTTGTAGAATTTACCAAGTATTCTATGATTGTCTATGACCTTGTGCCAATCCTGGACGATCACCATTAAGTGGTAGTTACCTTATGGATGAGTATAGGTCATACTTGACACCACTTGGTCTCTTC